>NW_028297160.1:8296082-8596082 GCF_055798465.1 Pogonomyrmex barbatus
ATCAGAAAGTAATTATTAGCGATCTAATCGATACGCTAATGACATAGCAGTTTCGTCCTAGTACATCATGTAATATATGTATATATATATATATATATATATATATATATAGATATATATATATATATATATATGAGGTGATAGGAAGTCGAAAATGTTTTTCAAGGTATATACATCTCTGATAATAATTTATTAAGTTCGCCGACTATTTAATTTTGATGAAACTATGCTGCATTTATGCCAGTAATGCAGTATCTCTACAAAATTCACCAAATTACGTCCGCAAAATAATAATTTCCTGCCGTTTATTTCATGGAATACCATAAGTAACTGAAATCATTGTTTGTCCGCAACAAAGGTTAATTATTCAGTATCGTATTTAATGTATGCCATGAATCGGAATCACTTTGAACAGCATGGAGAATAATTATCTAGCTTTATCTAAAATTGGCAAACATTATATGCAAAACTCGTTAAAATATTTATAAAGCTGGATAGTAACGTTGTGCACTTTAAAAACATTTAATAATCAGCATTGTTGCATTTTATTATTTTAATCTAGTATTACGAACAGATTTTATAATAATTTTCCTTTTATTTTGAAAAGTTTTATATATATATATATATATATATATATATATATATATATATTATCTTTTAATCCATAAAACAGATATGCATTAAAGAATGCGTGCCCAACAGCAATTTCATTTCTACTTCTTTGTTTTTCGTATCTCGTTATTTGTTTCTGTGAAATGGCCAACATACATGCAAAACTGTGTCGCATCAAAACTATTTCGCGAAAGATATCATGGACATTCAATTTGAGTCTACAATTGTTTATCTATTTTGAAGATTTATAAGATAATAATAAAATCGGAAAGATTAAATAATTTATAATTGATATATTAAAAGACTTTAACGTTAATTAAAACAAACATTTATGTTATAAATAGATTATTGTAAAATTTTTAGCGGTTTAATGCATTAATGTACTATTATGTAACATATATATTACATTATAAAAAAATAGATAAAAATAAATTGATTTGTAACAATTAGATTTCATAATTTTGTAAAAATTAAATATTTGCAGAAATTAAATAAAAACTTTGAATTAAATTTAAAGAAAACACACAAACGAATTGTAAAGTCTATAATATTGTAAAATATTGAAAATTTATTAAAAATTTTGAAATTAGTTTCGAAAAATTTTGAAAGAGTTTAATCTTTACATTTAAATTTACGAATATATATATATATATATAAATTATCAAATTTTACAGCAAGTTTATCGAAGATATTAAAATATAGAAACCTCCATGTTTTTTAATGTGATCTATAATTAAAGTAATCCATGTTAATCTAAATCAACGAGGTCAAACATTATGTAATTTCTCACTTTGCATCGTAAAAGAAAGTATTTTGTAACTTTACATAGCAAAGTAGACAGTAAGAGTTAATTAAACCATTGAGGAAGATAATCCAGTTTTCTTATATAATGTTACATTATTTGAAGTTTTCTCGATAATTGATATGTATATAATATATATATATATATATATATATATATATATTAGTTATATAAGAATTATTTTATATGCAATATAGAATATTAATTTATTTCTCTTATGTTCTACGTAATGATACATTACGAATCTTTTTTGTTAATTAATTTAATTTGATTTTTTAAGATGATACTTTTCATTTAGGTAATATAGTTATAATAAAGAATATATCAATATTTAATTGATATTTACAAGAATATTCAATAATTTTTGCTTTATTACTCATATATACATCGTTAATTTATATACATTGTTATTGTTCTACTTCTTTTTAACAGTGGTTTTCATCAAAGCACGTTAAATAATAAAATAATATCATGATTAATATGTCACACAAAAGATATTAAATGTCATAAATAATTTACAATATTATTTTATAAATATTTTTTTTTTATGTACATTATATTAAATACAAAGATTTTGATTTTTCTAAACTTTAATTAAATAATTTGTACATTATTTCTCTATTGACATTTAATGTTTTTGCATTAACATATTTTATATATATATATTCTATATCCATCGTTACTAATTATAATGTAATACAAAGAATGTTGTACTTTTTCTTGCTTGCTATTTTTATTTCCTTTTTATATTCTAGAAAAAAGTCAAATATGCATTAAAGATCTAGCAAACCCCATTCGTCATATAAAGGGAGTCTCTTCATTATCAATTTTCGATAACTTTCACTTTTATAACCCGGATTTACAAAAGTACCATCTTTACTCATGATCTCATCGATATTTTTTGCTTCACTTTTACAACACAGTACCATTGGTAAAACTGTGAATGACGCTATCATTCCATAACTAGCTCTTCGCTTTAGAGTAGTTTTTAATTCTTCCATAGTGGGTGGCTGTGTTTTGCAATCCAGTTGCTTCATAGTTGCCGACAAGGTTTTAAGGTATTCATCTAATAAAACTTGTTTGTGATTTTCAATGACATCCGGGGAAGGGCTTGTACTGAGAAAATAGAGCAGATCGAGCGCCGGTGATGTGTAGACGCACAGTTGGAAGTCCACCTGTAATATCAAACGAACTCTCTCAATCGATCATTCTCTTCAGCTCTTGGCAATTGAATTGGAAATGAAATCCATGCGAAGGGAAAGAAGTGCGATTTGTGTTTAGGAAGTCGCGACGAGAAAGTCGAGAGTTTACGCGGGTGACACGGGCAGTCAGGTGGCGGATGTACCTGAATGCGATCAAACTGGATTTATTGCATTATTCATAACATACTACATTTTGAAGTATTTTATATCATCACTGTTTACTCGTCTCTGGATCGATAAAATTTATATTGTAGATAATTAAAATACATCAATATGTATATCATAATAGTATCATATCCAGTTGTTTTATTTGTGTCTTGTTAACTTTTATATAAATTTATATAATTTTATTTAATTAAAACTTTTATTGTGATTTTTATAGAAAAAAACTTCAAAAGTATAAATAATAAAAGTTTAGATAGTTGAAACAAAGTGATTATATTTGAATTACGTTTATACGTGTGATTTAAATTTTTCTGAATTAAAAATATATTTTTAAGTAAATAAATTTTTAAAGTAAATACATTATTTCGATGATATAAAATGTATTATTACATGCAGACATAAATTCTGTTTTGTAAATCATCTTTACATATAATTTTAAATTTTTGTTACGATTGTAATAAATCAATGAACACTCCTGTTTAATATCAGTATATTATTTATAATGTAGTACTTACAAAAATGTGATCAATAGGATTGCCGTCATTATCGTATCTGAACAACATATTGTTCACCCAACAATCACCGTGATTAATAACGTTGAATTCATCTTCAGAGAGTTTGCACGCATCTATTCCTATTTTATATATGTGGTCAGCGAGCTTATCAATCTTGTCTGCGTATCTAACAATAGAAGTAATAACAAACATAAGACGTAAATTATATAAAAAGTTTATAAACAGCATACAAATTTGCTAAATAAATGCGTTTTGCATTTATATATATTTACAATTTTCTACGTATCAGATTTAAATTTTTCACATTAAACATATCTTAAATTGTAAAAATTATAAAATTGTAAAAAATGTTATATTAAATATCAAAGACTAGAACAATTGAAATTGACCAATTGATTGTTTGTATATTGAACAATTGTTTATATAAATAAATCTTACTTTTTTCCTTCAGGCCAGTTTCTTATCTCAGTTGCCAAAGCTTTTGTACCCATAATAAAGAAATTACTCATTTCTGGTGGGTGTATATCATTGAACATTCCTTTCATATACATCTCTTTTTGCTTTGGCTCCTAAATATCAAAATAATTTTGCTAACAGTTATTGATATTTAATAATTTGAACATAAAATTAAATAATTAAATTTTTAATGTGTTGAAAGTTTAAATTATTATATATTTAGTGAAAGAAAAATCTACTTTTTTATTAAAATTTTCTTAGTAGAATAATTTAATAATATATTTTTTTAAGTAAATTGTATGTAAATTTTTGAAAGACGTTTTCTGAAACTGTTTTCTTGGCTAAACGCCGAAGCACGTGCCACAATAAAGGATAGCAAAAAATATTGAACTTTAGTATTCCCTGTCAGGCATTTCTACTGGATCACTGTAGTTTCGAACTCCCATTCGAATATACAAATTCGATGTAATTTATGATAATCATTCTACCGCATGCATTATTTCGGTGTACATATCAGAGATTATGATTATGGTACACAGTGTTTATCTTGGATGGATCCAATTTCATGACAATTGTTAATTAACATAAGAATTTTTTCTTATCTTAGCGTATAAGTGTTTGTAATCTTATGAATTTTACGAAATTATAATAATAAATTATTAATAATAATTTATTCGATACTGTAATCTAGTTGAATCATATTATTTATTGCAATAAATAGATGAATATCATGTTTTTTTATTTAAAAATATAAATCTGAAAGCATGAAAATATATAATATATAATATAATATAATATAATATAAATCATACAGCATAAATTGTAGTATTGCGTAAAATTGATTATTTCACTATAAATAAAATTTGTTACATGTTTTTTATTAGTTTTGTATCTCGATTTTTATTATGGAAAAAAGAATAAAAAAGAATAAAAAATAATGTTTCTCATATGTTATTAATTAATATTATAAAATATTATATTATTTTTTTATAACAAAAGAGTTAAAAGTTATTTTATTTTAAATAAACTTTTACAACAAAAAATATAAAGATTATGTTATTTTAAATAAAGTGAAATGAATATGAAATACATAAACGGAGCACATTGTTAATGATAATTAAAATTAATATTATACAATTGCAATATTCCTTAATAATGCTTATTGTAAAACATAAAACCTATGTTTGTCTGTCATTATATATTTACAACTTAATAAGAAAGTTTGATCTGGTATGCAATAGATAATATGTTTATTCAGTATTAAATCAGAACTTATATTTATTTATAATATCAATTAGAAACTATTTCTCTATATCGTAGAATTATATAAAATGTGTTAAGCAAGTGATCCTAAATCTCTACTGAATTTCATGAAAATTATATTTGAAATTATATTTTATCTACTTGTAGCAATTAAAAATTATTACGTTTTGTTTCTTCAAAGTACAATAGCGTTTATTACATGAAATTTTCAGGTATATTTTGATTACCGAGTATTGTATATTTAAGTTGTTTCGGAAAATACAAATATAAAAATAGCTTTTATATCACATTCACTACTAATATATTAACTCGAAAATTTAAAATCTTAAATAATTCTTGAATTTCTTAATTAATCTGAATCCTTAATAATTACAATGGAACATTCATAATAGATTGAGATATACGTGGTGATTTACCTTTTCACATATGGCTACAGACGTTGCATGAAATCTGCTTAATCCTTGAATCGCTAATATACTATGAGCTAGATCAAGACCAGACAGACGACAAGCCATGCGAAAGCCGAGAGGCGCGAGATCCTCGATCACTAAAAGCGTTGGATTCTTTTGTGCATATAAACATTTCCCACTTAAACGATACTTCGGCTCTAATAACTTATTCATTTTATCTAAAGTATCTGACATCATCATTATTTCAATGTCAAAGATGCCTGATTGTTCGACCTGCAAAAGATTTACTTGAGATTTGTCAATTTTTTTATTTAATAAATATTATGTAATAATTTTTATGATATAAAAATCTAATAGAAAGTCTCAGCTTCTTGAACAAATAAATAATGTTAACAAAAGAGCATATAAGCCAAACTGGGATTATGTGCCGCAGTATTTCTAATAACATACTGACAAATGTATAAAAATTTTGAATGTTATTGTTAGATTAAAATAATGTTGAAATGAAACGTTTGTATATCAATATGTTATTATAAATATTACTTAAACATGTAGATTTAGTTTGATTTATATGTTTTTGTTTTTTATTACATTTAATTTTTTATCTCTATTAAGTCTTATTGCTTATTAAATAATTGCTTATTAAATAATAATGATTTTATTTTATACATTAAGATTTATTTTAAAATGAGTAAAAAGCATGTCTTTAAAATGTATTTGCCTCTTTAAATTTGGTTTATAAAATACTTCTATATTTTTAATTATTGATTATCCAAAAATAATTATCTTGATTTTTTGTAAAAATTTATTTCAAAATAATGCCATAGATTGACATCTATTTGTAACTATTTGACATCTATTGTGTAAGTTCGGTTAACTTACAAGTTCCTGAAGAATGCCTTCGATCAAAGGCGAAAGTTTGACGATGATTGATTTTTTCTCTGTGATCTTACGATCGCCTTGATCACGGGAAAATTCGGCAGAGACCCTGATCATGTCGCTGGTATAGTTGTCACCTTTGGCCGTGGCCGGTTTCGAGAAGATATCGATCACCTGGATCGAGTTGTCGCCTTCTGACTTTCGCAGGATCTTCTCCACGAAGCATAGATTCAGCCATGTCGGTGTCTCTAGGGCCATTTCTGAAATTGGAATTGGAATTGGAGAATTTCCCCGACAAATCATTGTTCTTCCCGCCGTGTCACGAAACGCGAAAACGATTCTTTACGATAACTTATTGTTCGCGGCGGGATTTATCACGTTTTCTTTCTCCCTTTCTGGCCAACTCCCTCCGCTCATTCCGGTCTTTCCACCCTTTTCCTTCGCCACTCTCCAGCCCGACGTTTTTCGTCCCGCTTTACCGCCGTTTCTTTCTTTGTGTCCGTCGATATTCAAGACGGGCATTCCCCTACGTTTGAGATCGCTGTTTCAATTAAGAGCGTAATGGGAAGCCGCTTTTCCCTTTTCCCTTTTTGGCCGACGGCATATGTACGTATCGCGTTGAGATCCCGTCGAACGTGATCGAGTTGCGGTATTTGCGAGAAATTTACGACGCGTCTGGCGCGCCGCGATCGCGTACGTACTTGTGGTCGAACGACGTCGGCCATATTTCACCTTGATGAGTTTTCTCAGAAATGTTTCCGCGGTTTTCTCAGAAATGTTTTCCGCGGTTTTTCTCAGAATCAAATCCGTCTACCATTAGAGGGACGTTTGATAATTGAACTTATAAGAGAGATTCATTTATTTAACTTTAATCAATTTATAACAAATTATCGATATTATTAATCACATTTGAGCGTTGAGACAAATGTCAAATAAGTGATAAAGCTTTATTTTTAATATATTTCAAGTAAATTTTATTTCAATTAAATCGTGACTCTCTTACAACTCTTAAATAAGAATTGACTTATATAATAAATCAATAAAAGTAAATAAAAAATTTAGATATTGAGATTGCATTAGATTACACAAAGTTTATATTTGATAAATAGATACGAAAAATAAAAGATAAGAAAAATAAAAGTAAATGAAAATCAGGCATGGAAATAAGTGTGTAAAAGTAAAAATATTTATCAATTTTATTTGAAAAAAACATTTTCGCCCTGTTTCGAGCTATCTTAGTAATAAAATATAATTTAATTAATCTTTTTGAATGTCATGAGTGATACAACAGTTGATTACATAAGTGACAACAGTTCATTAAGTTGACTAATGAATCACAATTGTTAAAACACAAGTCAATAGATAGTCAATACACAAAGTGTTTGAAATAGTCAAGAAAATGAGATATGTTAAAAGTGTAAAAACATTGTGTAGAGACATCATCATTTCAATAATTAACTAAGTTCTTGTACTTTTGATATCTCTGATTCTTCTGATTATCTTAAATACTTTATGTATTGTCTTTTGACTCGTATATATTTTACAATTTCCTTTATACTAATTTCGTTTCTGTTTGACACATACACTCTTCGACCTGTATTGATTTTCGTTATCTGGATGTTCCACTCTCTGCTTCACTTGATAAGTTATTACGATTTTTATATTTTTAATGTATTAAGTATGTATTAAGTAATAATGATTAAGTCGTCACTTTCAGTCTTTCAGGTCTTTTTAACTACTTTCACCTGACTTACCAACCGGTTGTGATCGACACTCGTTCAATTTAATGAACTGTTGATCGTATGTCACTCGTGATACAAAGTGTGAAATCAAGAGGATTGCATTTTCTTGTTAAAGATGACTTAAAGTAAACACAACATCTATATCTTTTTAAATAAAATTGATATATATTTTTATTTTTCGGCACTTACTTTCGCGCTTAACTCTCATTAGTTTTCTTTTCCTATTATCGTTTTTAAATTGAAGAGTTTTATTAAATTATCGATAAATAAATGTTAATGACATATAATCGTAATATTTCTTAATTATGTTATATGTACATTATATATATAAATCTAACTTATAAACTGAAATTAATACTTGATGTTATTATGTTACGAAACAAAAACAATGAAATGATTGTCACACGATCAAAGTTAAATTATTTATACGTTTAATGATTGCATAAAGTTCAACGTGTGATTACACAAAGTTACTATAAAAAGAATACGAATGTAGATAAACACAATATATTTAGACACAGTTTTTCTGAGGATAAACATAATTTTTTTTATTATCGAAATTAATTTATATTCAAAATTATTACGTATTTTGTATATTGTTGCATTTTGTAATTTAAAATTTTTAATCAATCTTAAATATTAAAACTTTTTTGTGTTTTGATATCATTAGCTTAGATAAGTATTTGTCATATTATGAAATATGTGAAACTTATTGAGTTGTTTTTATATTGTCATTATTTCATGTGTTTTTTCTTAAGAAAAATTTTCAATAATTAACATTAGTTTTCCAGACTAAATACTTTAATTAAAACAACACATGATATTAAAAATCGGTGTCAAATTGATAGATAAAGAGCTTTATAAGAATTTCGTTAACTTTACTCAATGTACAAACTTTAAATATATAAAATACAATGCAGAAATGAAAATTTTGTTAAATTGACTCTCTTTATGTTAATCTTGAAACAACACAACAATTTTTATTTTACTAAAAATAAATTATTATTACATTATATCTTTTTTAATTTAATAGATAAAAAGAGAAGATGGTTATTTGGATTTAAAAATTTTGTAAATATTTTATTTTTACATCTAAGATATAAAATAATTTAGGTATTGGAAAACAAAAGATATAAAAAGTTTTTTTATATGATTATGAAATCGTTTACAAAACGAGCGAACGATATAAGAACGTACAATTACATATTATATAATAGCGCAATTTAAACTCTTCTTTTCTCTTGAGACTCAAAAAGTCTCTGATTTTAACGAATAAACTTGAAAGTTTTCACTAATGCAGTACTTTTGTAAAAATACTTCTTCTTAGATTATTGCAATTATATTAAATTATACATAGAATGAAAACTTTCCATTTATTAAAACTTTTAATTCCAGATATTTTATATACATATTATTGCATCATTAGACATGAAGTTGATTCTATATCTTCAAAGCACAATTTGTATCAATTATTACGTTTGTGAAAATTACAATGTTTGTGAAAATTTTTACAAATTTGTTAATAAACAAGTGAACTCCGATGAATAGTGAAGCAGAATATTGATAATAATCGACACACTGACCTGCTTATCTTCGAATTGACTCGTTTCTTTCACTTATATGCACACTCACTGTGTCGTTTCGCGAAGCTAGTCGCAAAGTGATACGAAGATTTAACGTGACAGGTTTTATATCTACATTACGTGCATTCTTTTATACTCACGAATCAAATTGTGGGTTTACTATGATTATATGATTTCCTTTTACACTATCGATGACTGCGAACACGAACACGACACTTGATCTGCTTGATCATTATTTATGTCGGATTTCCTGATTCATTCTGAGAGTTTGCCAGCACTAAATTCATGCCGATTTGTTCCCCAATAAAACAATAGATATCACTGTAATCAAGATAACAGAAATGATAAGTCAATAACGCGCGACGACAGCTCAACTATGTGTAACACTATGCAACAAGCAGCTGTATGCCATTCGTATTTATACCATCTCGACGCTATATCAAGAGAGAGGTTATCAATTTTATTAATTGAGAAACCACAGACATTAGAAACCACAGACGGAAATTATAAATGTGGATATATTCTGTACAAATTAACAAGTAAAATTAATAAGTAAGTGAGTTTATAATGAGTGTATATTTTGTAATAAATGTGTAATGTATAATGCACAGAAAAGATTTTAGAAGATGCCACATACAATCCATCAGATTTTTGAAAATACACGATTTCTAAAATTAATTCATGCATTATTCGTCGTCGTCCATAATGCCGCCATCCTAAACTTGAATAATTTTCCTGAATGGCGAGAATATAGTAGAATTATTCACGAAGGTCGTCTATCATAGTCGGTTATCTTGAGATATGAAATTCATATGTGATATTTAAGAGAAAAAAATCTTCACGAAGATTTTAACTTTCCGTCAATATATATATCTCAGTCAATATACGTTTTGTTTACATTGTCGAGATACTTTATCAATGTATTGATAATTGAAATGACAAATGCTTAATGTATTTAATATCTTTTTATACATTTGACATATATATGCTTTTTCTTACAAGATTATATGTGATAATATAATATTTATATATAATCTGTCACATAAAAAAGCATCTTTTAATATAATTATTAGGAAATAAAAATTTATTATATGGCTTAGAACATTAAATATACAAATATATAAAGAGAGGCAGTACTTATTACTATCTTGAATATTTATTACTATCTTCTTCGAAACTTTGAATAACAATAAGAGAAAAATTTATCTAACAGAAATTATATGATACAGAAACGATCGTTTTGTGTAATAATGCTATTTTTAGGAAAAACAGCTTTGACAATCTAAAGTCAACTTCATTTTTTCATGTATTTTTTGTTACATAATATGATGTTTCTACTTATCGTAAATATAAAAATATTAAGGTACAAAATTAATTTACGAAATATTTTATTCTTTTTTCTGACATATTCTGACAATGATAATATATCTCGTAAACTACTTATTTTTTGATAATCGTTTCTTAATATTTTTATATATATAAAACATGTACATAATTAAGGAACAATTCATATATTTGAAACATAACATAACATAATAAAAGTAATAATAAACAGCATGTGATAAAAAGAAAAACTTACTTATCGTTAATATGTTATATCAAATGTATCTTGAATGATTTTGATACTGTTAATTATATATTGCGAAAGAAAAGTTTATCCGTTTGGTATAACTATAATTATAGTAATTAATAGATGATTGTCTAATATTTATGTTTTTTTTTTTTGTAATTACTTATATCTAACTATGTTTATTTGACATTTCTTAAGACTAACTTAAAGACAAACATTGATACATGACAAAGAGATCAATATTAACTAATTATTTGCACGCAAATAATGCATAAGCAAACTGTCTGCGTAATACACATGTACACAATCTTGAGACTCTTTATGTAACAGATGATACTTTGTCCTCTAACAATTCGCACGACTTGTTTCTGTTCGGGAAGTTAATAGACACAATCATAAAATTGCAGAGTAAATGTTACGACATCCGTGCAAGTCACTGTTGCATGTGATTAGTTTCTATCTTGTATCATTTTGTCCAAATTACTGGTGCAACCAATGTGGCATCAAAATGATAAGAAAAATCTCATGAAATAATCGTAGACTTTACTTCCGATAATTTTATTGAATAAAAGTACTGTATATGTATGAATCTAGCGACTAGTTTTTATAATTTCTATCTATTTAATAACTTTTTTATATGCTTTTTTATATGTTTTTTTATATTTTTCATAGTAAGTGAATATTTTATTACTTGTATATTATATATTATTATTCATTTATATAATATATTATTATTCATTCGCTCACTATGTTTTATCTTCACAAAATTAAAAAAAATTATATCAAAATTATACAGAAGATATAAATAATTCTTATATTATATTAAAAAAAAGTTGTACAATAAAAAAATTTAATATGAGGAAAAGTTTATTACATTTCATCAAATAATCTTTAATAGGAAGTATTGGAAATATATTTTTGCTGAATTTGATTATTATATATTAATATTAAGTGACTTTGTGTGATGTTTTTAACAATAATTGATTTAATAATAATTTCTTAATAGAAATCTATATTTTAATTGGACGACAGTACAAATGTTATACTTTCAGAAGAACATACAAGTATATAAATAAAGATAATTTCGTATCCTAGATATTAAATATCAGTATAAAAATATTTAATGATAATTATATATCATATTAATCTATCTATATTTATTTATATTTATCTGTATTTATATTTATTTTATTGAATTGTATGTTACATTTATCAACTTGTATTAATTCTAATCTATTTAACTATTAAAAGTTTTAACAAAAGAAAATTTGTTTATATATATATATATATATATATATATATATAATATTATATTTTATAATATATATATATGATATTTTTATGCGATTTATAATAAATTTTTGTTGAATTATTATATTTTATATACTTATATTGAAAAAAATCATTTCTTTGAAATAAATATTTATTTCTCTTCTACATATATGACTAATAATAAATTTTAAATATTAATCATTAATGACAATACTGAGGAAGTCAATATAAATTGCAAATAAGAAACTTTATTTTTCAGAAAAAGTTAGTAATTTTTTATTAGCAAAAAAACATAATAATGCAGATCATTAAGTTATAAGATGTTTTGATATATTATTCGGTTTATTTATCAGTCATCAAATTTTATAATGGAACTTTGTCAACAGTTATTTCAAAATAAATGTTAATTGATCAAGTATCGATAGTAGAACGGTAGCGCGGTTGGATGAAATTCCAAAACACACTCGTAAGTCGATCGATGGCGATGAATTTTTAACAGTTTAATTAATTTTGGGGTAAAGCCGATAAGTATCACTATTCGATTGAATCGTTAATGCCCATGACTAAAATTATATACTCGCTTGCAATCCTAAAGTACCGACGCTCTGCATTCAGTTCGTGCGATTTATTTATATGAACTGATTAAATGAAATGGACCGCTCGTCGGTAGTTTTCAATTACATTATTCAGCGATCACGCGCGCTGCGCGAAACACATCGATCGGCATAGCTGTCCAAAATTCTAATTGCGTGCAATATTGCACGCGCGGTCATATGTGCGAGTGGAATAGGAAAATGACAGGAATTTCAGGCATGTTCGCGCAAATTAGAAATTGCACCGTGCAGCTGTTCCTATTAAGCATTTTCGTTACAACTCAGTTTTAATGTAGCATATTTTTTAATAAAATTGTAAGAGTTTTATTCAAAATTAAATACAATATCTGACTCAATGACATTTTTTATTCAATAACAGAATTAATTAAGACTTAACATAATAGCATGATAACATATTATATCTGGAATTATTATGCTGCATGATTATGTAATATTGCAAGATTTGTGCATGATTTTGCATAATTTAGAATATTACGAAATATATTATCTTAATAAAAGCTATTTAATAAAATTTAATGAAATAGCTTTTATTAAGATAATATATTTCTATAGAACTTTTGTTAGTCATTTTTAAATTAAAAATTGAAAAGAATATATATAAACAGGAGATAAGATATAAGTATTAGAAATGGTATGATAAATAATTGTAATCTCAAGATTAATTACAACATGTGTTGCAATTCAAAGATTATTATTCAATATGTGATATTGAAAAATAACACGTTGTCATTCCAGGGGTGCATGTGTTGATTTGCCTAACAATTACTTGACTCTATCTCTGACAAGTGATGTTATTATCTCATACCAAGGGGATATAAATTACTTTCATCATAGTGAAGGATAAATGATAAATATACAAAATGATCTAGCAATTGTTCACATATTTCTCAATGGCGGCAAGAATTAGTAACGTTCTTAGAAAATTTTTTGTTTAACTAATAAATAATAGGTAATTAGCTTACGTGATTGCGCGTTGGCGTGAAAATAAGAAAAAACCGCGGATGACTTTTTATTATAATGATTGATCGTAGTGTTTCAAAGTAAAATTTTTTGTTAAGATTAATTTACATTTTATTTTTTTGTAAAGATTTGTTTTAGTATTTCATTAAATTTAAAAGAAATATTTCTGGCTTATATTTAAAATAATTCTGTTGTACAATCTGTATCTGTATCTGTGTAATTCTGTAAATACAATCTTTTTATTCTCATAATTCTGACTCTTTTCTTTTCAACAGTTCTGTGTAAATCTACATATTAATGACAATTGCAGAATTAATTCTTCTAGATATTAAATCAAGAAAATGTGCTATTTGAAGAAAGAGAACTATATAAATAAGCATAATTTAAGTTTTATTATATTTCACACAATGCGAGAAAGACGCATATATTATATACGCTATATATTTTACTTGTATAGTAATCATATGTCAATAGAAAAATAATATTATAACAAAATAATTATTTAGTAATTTAATATGATATTAAAATGATAATGACTAAATATATGTATAATATTGCTGATCAGATTGAACAATATTAATATTAATAGTTTTGATTGTATTTCAATAATATTAATTTAAACAAGGATAATATCTCAATTTGTATATGTGTTTTTATATTTTATAAATTACGTTTGATGAAAACTTATATTATTTTATTCGTGTTTAGATTTACATTTATTTAGAGCCCTCATATATCTAATAACCCATATATCATTGTTAAATATTTATACGTATTGAAGAAAAGTTAGAACGCCTAAAAATTAAATTTTTCTAATTCTTGAATTAGCTTAAATAATCGATTTAAAAAATAAAATGATGTGCTTTCAACGTTTTGATAAAAAATATTTACATTTTCTATAATAAAATTTTTATTAAAATCAAAAAAGGAAATAAATTTTTTTTATTACGTATTCCATTACGCATCGTAATGCTATCATTCTCAATAAAATTGATAAATTTTTACGTTACTCCCCATCGGGCATGACGCTTGTACATGGCTTCCTCTTTAGATTCAATTTGCAAAATACCATCCGACACGTTTCGACGTTCAAATATCAATATAAGTTTCGTTAAGTCGTTGCAAAATGCGAACCATTGCGAAGTACTCGAGCTGAATGCAGTCGTTACGTTCCCACCATGCTCGCTTCATCCACCCCCCGGCGGCGTTTTCTCGCAACCCTTCATGGCGTACTCGCTCTACGAGCTTTCCTGCCATTCGCTCCTCGTTCGAGACAATTGTATAGCGAAGAGGCGAAGAGAGCTAAAAGATAGTCGGACACTAGCCTTCTGTAAGATCCTTCTTCGAATAAAGTGACAATTTCCAATGTTGCTTGAATCCTCGGCGCAGAGCAGCTCTGGGGCGAATCACAGGATAATCCTGAGCAACGTCCTCTCCAGTATCGGTTCTACAAGCGACAGCACTTCTTCTAATGGAGCTGGTGTCTGCAATGCATTTATGTTTACTGCAATTGCAGCTGCCTCTTACGTTTATTTTCGCCAAGCGCCGATTTGAAGAGTCTGCATGATTGATCTTGCGGTGGATTTTCCTAAGAATAGTTATCTTCAAGAGTAATTTTATCTTAATCTCACCAAGCCGCTTCCACTCTTCGTGTTATCTTAATTATCAACCGCACGGAAATAAAACTTTAAAATTATATAAAAGAAAAATAAATAGAGGTTGCAACATTATTGAAAATAAAATAAAATTTAGTTTTCTCAATATTTTTCTTTTTTAATCATGAAATATGAGTCGAGTTAATTTTATTGTTATCTTTAACGTTATCGGATAAATGAGAAATATAATTGATTATTTGAAAAACAGATTTATTTTCAAATGAAAAGAGTTTTATAAATGAAGATTAAATTATTTCTGCATTTAAGAATTATAATACATAATCTTATATATAATACATTAAATATATATAATATATTATTTTCTATTCTTTTTATTCTTTTTGATGTTTTACACTTTTACAAATTAAAAAATTGTGATAGAAAAAGTTTTATTTTATAGCGTATATTATTTATATTTACGCTAAAAATTTATTTTAGAAATAGAATATATAATATTTTGTTTATGTGGTATTTATATTTATTTTTTCAATAGTAAAAAATTACATATATGTGACATGTAGCATAAAACGCGTGGACTAAACTTCTCACCGCAACAATTTCAGGTCATAAATATTGCAAAAACTATGCAACAGGTTTTTTACAAAAAATTGTTTATATTATATACATCATTGTATATTACATATTGAATAAAATTGATTCAAAATGTACATACAGTAAAAATATAATATACTTTTATTACCGCATACGTATTAGTTGATAAACGCTATTGCAGGAATAAAAAATTGTAAGCAAAATGTCCTTTTTTGGATTATCAAAATAACGAATAAAAATTTTATACAAGGTTTTGTAGAATTTTAAAGATATTTTAATTGATTTACAATATTACGCATGCGCTGTACTCTCCTTTCCTCTTTGTCTTATAAAGCTTTTTAAAAGAACAACCTGCTATCCGTTATCGTTGCTGCGCTTCTCCCCTTCAGGAAGTTAATCCAATCAACTTGTGTCATCCCTGCGAAATTTCCAGTCAGCGCGAGGGAATAGCCGAGATGAAAATGAAACGTTCTTGAAGCTAGTCGATTTCACGACGTCCCTCGCAATTTCCTTGATCTCTCTTATCGAAAAATGTATCTTCCTGAGACGATCATATCGAATCGAACGATACTCTCAAACCAAAAATCGCATTTGTATTCCATCAAGCAGAACACAGATGCTATGATGCATGCGACGTTCTTTCATGTAGAAAAATGATATCAATATATACAATTTTCTTAAACCATTATATCCATGTAAGAATAACGATCGATTGATATATCAGAAATTAATTGGAATTAAAAAAAGTGATGTAGCATTACAATACTTAAGAATATATTTTATGCTGAGTAACGACATTGATCTCGTATGATTAATGATAATTAATTTGTTAATAACAATTTTTTATAACAATTTTTTTAATAAAAGAAGCAAAAGATACATACGTGTCAGTTGCAAAATATAAAAACATATGTCGATGCTAATCAAGAATCAAGTAAAGTGCAATTCATTGAAAACAAGAGGAAATTAATAAAAAAATAATTATATTTTTCTCTAATATATGTTTTTATGTTATCTGTGTGTTATTAGGATTTATTGCAAATGCCGATTATAATGTTTACACGATTTGAGTCGCACGTACTTCGATGATGTCATTCGGAAGTTATGCGTATTGCGAGATGCAGCGCATCGTTGAGATCATCGATTGAAATCAGAGGACTTGGCTCAATGAGCAAATGGCGTTCTTAAGAGTCTCGCGAAGTCGTGTTTGTAATGACTCTGCTGACTCTGGAATATCTAGAAGTTGTAGATGTGTCCCCAAACTCATCTCGGTTATTGGAAGACGATAATGCAACGATGCTCATCCAATTATTATCAATGAATGTCGTTCCTGAGAGCTGCTCGCGTTGGCATAGCAATTTTTACACCTTGCTGGAAACGATCGTTAGGTCTCTAGATAATCACTCGATAGTCGGTGATTAATTTCTCGTTAATGTCAAACTGCAGGAAAAATTCCATAAGGCCTTCCATCGTCATGAATTTTCTCACATTGTCATTACACGGAAAATTTAATGATCGAATTAGTTTGATTTTTTATAGTCTGTTTCAATAGACATTTGCTAGAATATAATAAATTTTTAATTGCTTATTTGAATTTACATATTGTTAATATATTAAAACCTTAATTTTTGTTTTATTAGTATATTTCTTGAAAATAAATAAATTTGTAAAAAAATTATTAATCACGAATGTTAGTTATAAATTTATAAAAATTCTATTAACTTTTGAATAAATTGTGGTTTTGTCATTCTTTAAGCATAAAATATTTTGATTTATATACAATACCAAGCTATGATAAAAGATGACAGAATGGGAATTGTAGTTTCCATTCTGAGATTCATATAAGGTAAAGATTTGCCCGAGTGATATAAGCCAAGTCATCTAGGGAATCCTGAACACATCCACTTTGTATACGACCAAATTTATCAGGCGAGACCTAAATAAAGCTCGATCTCTCTGTGGAACTGGAAAGTCATATCACGCTTCGATCCTATGACCACGAAATCCCAATTCCCGATTCAGGAAATGGCATTGTTCCTGATGGAGTTCGATCTGGAATTAAAGCTTTTTACCGGTGTGGTGGACAGCAATTCTCATAGTTTCCGGAAATGCATTATTGAAAAGCCCTTAACTGCGAATAACATATTTCCGGGTATTGTCAATAACGATCCGATACATTGTAGTGAATTATGAATAATTTAAACAGAGATATTAGAACGGTTAACAGTACAATACATTAGCATACATTAGATATGTGAATTAAATTATTTATAATATTAATTATAAATAAGTGAGTAATTATTTATAGGGGGGAGAGAGAGAGAGAGAGAGAGAGAGAGAGAGAGAGAGAGAGAGAGTCTAACAAAATAATACGATATACACAAACATTTAATTATTAAGACATTATTTAAATAAGATAATAATTAATACACTTTGTGTATTTCTTTATACTTCTTAAATGTATAAACTTTATATTATTTTAACAAATCTGTTTCTTTAAAGAACAATTTTTGTTATATACACAATGTACACAATATACACAAGATAAACGATAATCCTTTATGAAAATTCCGTATGTAAAGAAATTCTTCCGCGACAAACTGGAGAACCTCGCACAAATGTCTAAATTCCACTATCGCGCATTACCGACTAGGATTTTGCGCCATTAGCGGCTGCGATTCGTTGGCTCGGGGTGAGGTAGGCGGGGTTAAAAAGCTCTCGTGCCGAGGGTAAGTTTCAAACTTTCGCGATGAAGGGCATAAACTTCTAGGAAGCGGGTAGGAAGCGCCGGTGATACCGGGCTACAGTAACAATGAGATGCAGTGTAACTAAGCCCCTTTAAACCCTCTACCCCACGTTCGTGTCCGACTATCCCTGCGCCTTTCCTCTCGTCCTATCTACGATGACGGCTGGTACGGTTGCACTTTCTCGAGCTTTCATTTAGGAAAACAATTGTGAAAGCATCGTGCACACCGAAAGAGCAAAGCGACGCGCGGCCTGAAAAGGGGGAAAACCCACCCCCGCCCTCGCTATCTCCTCATCGTGTTCGTGTGTTCGCGCGCGCGTCATGAATACTACCGCGGTGTAAACTCGCACTCGTAGATTCGTTCGTTGTAAAGGATACCGTCGTCATTGTTTTATTTCGCGGTCGCGAGAACATGCTCGCGTTATGTATGGATTTCCTGTGGCGGATTAAAGTGCCCTTTGTTGTAAATCCAGGAACGCGAGCCTGCGGCAAGCGCGCCGAGCGGAATATCGACCGCGATTTATTATTTAATTCCTCTGAAGTGCAATCAGTAATTCATAGAAAATAGAGATAAGCGATAGCGACTAAATGTTGCAGTATATATGAAAGATTACATAAGCTTAAGTACATTCGGCACATATTTGGTATGTGTATATTATTTTGAATATTAATTTACTTTTTATATATAATAATAATATAATGATAGAAATATATGTACACAATATGTTTTTATTCTTTAATACTTTACGTACATATTATACATATTTTTGAATTAAAAAAATTTATAAAGAAATTGATAAAAAAATTATATATTTATAGCAATATACGTATATTTTCTCCGATTATATTTAATACTTAAAATATATATATTTTTTTAGTATAATTGTAGAATTGCTATTTAGAAGTGATCTCTTCTTCATGCCGTTGCTTTATGGAAACTGCAACGGATCATTATAACAGCAGTGTATTCCGCTTTCCAATTAATTCATTCGAGCGAGGACAAGTGGCATTTAATACTTTGTAAGGGCAAAGCATTCCACTAGCAACATGATGAAGCATGATTAGTTTCTTTCTGAGAAATGCAAAACGGCACATCGCCATACCAATTTGCATTCTGCAATGCCCTTATTTGAAAAACAATTACAAAAGCAGTGTGCATTGAAAAAACGCAGTACGCCATTTAAAAACAGAAGTTCTCGCATGATGCGTATGTGTATATGGCGCAAACTCGCTCACTGTTGCGAAGACAACATACTTTCGGATGCTAGAAGAACCGTATCTTATTGTTTGCCGATCTCTCGCAGAAAAATCAAATTGTCTCGTCATATAAAAGAAACGCGAATAAATTTATTTCGTCTCTTGGGAAAAGAAATGTATTGAAGACATTGTTGAAGTGTCGATATTGATGCTACGCGACAACGATATGCACGCGATACTGTCTACATAACATCTTTGTGAGAAATAATAATACATTCTAAGAATATTTCTATTTATGCGCAGCAATTGACAAACGATTTCTGAAAACACATAACCACTATATTGGAGTCTGCATTAATCTATTTTTTATGATTAATTTACGATGTCTTCCTAAGACTTAAAAGAATAATTTTATTGAAAAATCTCTCTAATAATTAGTATTAATAAAAAAAAATATTATATAGTTAAATATATAATTAAAATATATAATTTTATATATATATATATATGTAATATAAAATTTAGTTGCTAAATTGTCTTTTACGCAAGAAGCTTAAGTGGTTACGTCATAATTCTTCTATAATTAATCTCTTCTTGTATATATTGATCTCACATGAACTCTCATTTCGGATAGTTAATTCGTTGGAAACCAGAGTTTCATTTGCTGTTGTTAGTTAGCCAAGACCTTAAATCATCTTTCCCGTTTGAACTTCTTTCTTAATTGCGTATTAAATAAACGGAGAATCCTCCAAGTTTTGGATTTCGACGAGCCATTGTATTTTCATCACGATCGTAGTACTTTGATTTCCAGTTCCATATATGTCTAATTTTGACTGCTATCATAACGAGTTTCAATCAATTAGTATGTAGCTTCATTAAGTCATTAAGTTCATTAAATTTTTTAATTTATATGTAATTGAAGTTTTTCTTAAAAAAATTTTACGTTTAGGCAAAAAATTTCTTTTTATATTTCTAAATTTTTTCATAATTGATTGTTTTAAACATTATATTTTCTTATTATAATCTGTGTCGTTGACATTGCTAATTAATTCTATGTATTTAATTATAAATTAATTCTGTTATTTACTATTAAACATTATGTTGTATATTATGTAATTACAATGTGATTACATCTGTATGTAATTACATTTTGATTTAAAGTAGTCGGAAACGATTGTTAAACGAAATGTAATATAATATTTGTTATGTAATTACACATTAAATATCTAATAATAAAATATTTAAAACATGACAATTACAATAACAAATAAAATAAAGTTTAAAAAATATGATTAGTATAATTAATAGTAGATTATGTACATAAAATATATAATATACGTATTTAAATAATTATTTTTCATTTACATTAAAATTAACATATATATTTATAATTTAAATATTTTATTAATCATGTATTATTTAATAATCGATTGTTTAATAAATATGTTTAATATCTACTTATTGTTACATACTTATTGTTAATATAACTTATAATTTATTATAAAAAGTAACTTAATTATTATAAATATAATGCGATATAAAAATTGCGAGGCAAAATATTTATAATGTTTCTAAAAAATTTAACGCAATATTTGAGGATAAGATATTTTTATGAGATTTTGTCAAAGAGGTAAATATTTATAACTAACAATCAACTGAAAATTCAACAAAGCGATGCGCTGTGCCGAAAATCTTAGGAACGCGCTCTCTACCAATTTCCGTAAAGCAAGAATTTAAATTACAAGCTAAGCTTGTTGAACGAGCTTTTCCTTCTATCGTTAAATGTAATTTGCATATTTTGTTTAAACGATAAGCGACTCGATAACGCGTTAAACTAAGCAAAACAGATCACATTTGCGTGTACATACTTGAAGCATGAATGACTCAGGTCTTTTGGGATAATAAAGGTTATATGGATGAGATTATCCTTTAAACTGTACGACATTATCAGACGTATCTAATGACAGATTTCGGGTCGATGCAGGTGAACGTCCTCTTTTGCATATCGCTTATGGATTCGGCCATCGAGTTTTCCTGATGGCACAAACTTTGCTAGACCAGGTAATTAAGGGACGCTTGACACGTACGAACGGGGATGAAAATCCCATCGCGCTGTTATTTCGTCGCCTCCTGATACTAGCTTTGTCTACTGTAGCGCAGATTAACGCCTTAATCTGCTTCGCGTCGTGCAACTTCTCGTCCTCGAATTTTCGACGAGGGGACGATTAGGAAGGGTTTGAGCGACTGCGTGTCCGGAATAATAATTATTGTTGTTTAGCGAAGTCGTCGAAACGTGCCGCAGCATACAAAGTCTTTACCCTTATGTCTCAATACCTTCTTTACACACACACACACACACACACACACACACACACACACACGCGCGCGCGCGCGCGCGCGTATAAAGAAAAAGATATGAGGCAAAGGCATTCGAGAGATTGAAGTTATTTCTGCATTATTTACGAGCAATTTAAAAGAAATTTTTATTCATCGATATTCATGTTGGAAAATATATGTAGTACATCATTAAATCTTACTCGTAAAGTAAGTTTAAAGATTTAAAAAAAATAAAACCTAGACCAAATAGAAAAAAATATCAATTCCTTTGACGTAAAATTTTGAAATAACTATAATATAATATTAATATTGGTGTAAAAAATTAATTGCTGTTTTTTATTTCTAAAAATATAGTAATATTAATGCTGTAATGCCATTTAAATATGTTAAATATGATTTTAAATATGATACATTTAGAAAAATAAGAATCACAAACTGTATTTATACAGTTAAATAAAGCTATAAAGAGATATTTTCTCTTAAATTCATGCTTTACATTATTCGTGTTTCACGTTAATAAATAATAATTTCTCGCATCATAACGCAATCGCGGTTGAAAATTTATTTTTAACGAAAATACGTGTTTTAGAAGCGAAAGCACCAAAATAGCAATGATATTATTAGCACACGCAGCAGATATGATAAATGTTAGAAAACATGCAAGTGTACTGTGCATGATATGCGCATATTTTCCAATTGGCGGTGTCGGTATTACGTAGAACTATTTGCTGTAACCTTGCACTCAAGAAACACGATTACCTTGTTACGCGTAACAACTTTTATACGTACTACGCGAGCGTGTAATAACGCCATTTGTTTCACTTACCACGGGCCAGTCGCTACTTTGCTGTGAAACGTTCGCTAAGTTCAACTGCAGTTAAATACCATTCTGCAGATTTGCCTTTCAACAAATGCCAGGCAACGCGTTGTTACGATTGCATGCCCTTCTTTCGCGCATTGAATGATTTTCGTGCGGATTCCTGCGCGCTTCTACTGGGAAAGTAGAACTAGCTAAATAAGTAGCATTACGAAATAGTTTTCTTCAAGCTATCATTATCATGTTTACGAGAAATCTGCAGATATTATGCGATTAATGCACATCATTCCTCTTCGAAGAATTGCGTTGGCTTCTTGCAACGATAAAGTGTATCGAATAGTTTGATGTAATAATGTTATCATCTTCGACAGACGTCTGATTCGAAGTCTGCGTAATTCAACTTATCATCAATTCTGCAAAAAGCAGAAGATTACATTATTGGAATTAGAAAATCCTATCCAGTTCTCTGTAGACCAATTCAATTAACGATATACGCATTGAAGTACTGTTCTTCGTGTATACCGCGATAAAACATTCTCGATATTACGACGTTGAGCTCTGACTTTATTACAAGAATGGTTACGATCATCGTAAAAAAAAAAGAAGAAAGAAAAAGGGATTACTAATCGCGTAAGAATATATAGGTTTTACGAGCGGATAACAAATCCGGCAGGCTGATTACAAGTCGTGTACATGGAAAAAGAGCACAAGAGCTTTCCGGTGATACTCCGCGGTCGATATTTCCCGTGCGTGCGAGAGAGTCTTAAACCTCGAGGTGGAGGAGAAGGAGTTTAATTCGAATATTGTCGTAAATCCCAGCTTGATACAACGTGTTTAAACGACGAGTCGACCTCGCCGGACGATGAGCGTTGCGTGCCACTGCGGCATTCGTGGACGGTGAATGGAAGACCGTGGACAATTCGACGATAACCGGCACCGGATAGAAACTATTCGCTATCCGTATGCATCCGCGCGGCTGTCAGTAACTATGCCGCGCAGAAGTCAAGCTAAATTAAACCAGATATGGCTCACTATGGTGCACTTCCGTCCGGCACTCCGTGGCGGATCAACGTTTCAGTTGCGCTTGAAACTATTAGCTCCGGTATCCCGCTTGATCACTGATTTCACTCCGTGGGGATCTTGTCGCAAATATTCGCGACTTGTTTCGGCGTGTCAGCGCGTACGACGTACCCCGACATTCTCTCAATTATGAGTTACCTGCTAGTTGTGATATGCGAGAGCTCCTCTGATTCTGATAAAAATATTGAGACTAATCTTTTAGTATAAAAATAATAATATTTTTAGAAAGAAGTCTGATGCTGAAGATAACAAAAAAAAAAAAATAATAATGGGAATAACATTTTCAATGGAACGCAAAAGTGTGTCTGTAAGTCTGAGTCTTTTGCAAATAAAAATAGCGAAAATCTAGAAAATGTGAAAGCGATCTGTAATATAGTTATCTAAAGATAAAATAATTTAAATTGCGAACGAAAATATTTCTCTTTAACCGATTTTTCACACCGCGTGAATACTTCTAGTACGTGAAAATCTCGTTAACCGAGTTTCCTTAAAGGGTCGAGTGCCAGATTCGCCCGTCGATTCTCAAAATTTCCGCATTTCCGCTTCTCTTTTCTTCGCTCAGTCTACGAGATGATGATCGCGGAAGATCTACGAGGCGCGAGTTATCGTACACAGAACCGAGCCTTTAGGCAAGGCGAAATAGCTGAGCATTTTTACGCCCAACGACGACTAAGGCGACGTTCTCTTTGAGAAACGCCCGAAAGAAAATGAGTAAATATAGGCGTCGGTTTCCCCTTGCTTTTCCTTGCCCGCGGTTTCGCATCTGCCTGAAGAGTAAGCGTCTTTAGAAAATACCATCCTTCTCAGCGGCCCTTCCTCTGTGCTTTCACCACGCCTCTGGCGCGTTCTTGCCCTTTTTATGGGCACATCTTCCTTCTCTCGAAACAGCGTTAAAAAGGGGAATTCGTGGCTAACGTCGTTCACTTGCTTGGTTGAAAACCCGATTGGTACTGAAATAGCGATCTCTCGATGCTCGTTCGAGCAATCTACTCCTTTGAGAGTCATGCAATTTTCTCATGCCTAGTGTAAAGGAACGATCTTTGCAATTTACAGAAAAATGCGAAGAGACTGATCTTGATTCCTACTTGTGATTTCTTTCAAATATATATAGTAGTAAAGAAAGTCCAAAAAAATATTTAATATCTATCTGCAGAGCACAAATGCAGAATGTCTGCATTTCTGACGCCTATATTTACTCATTTTTGGACTTTCTTTACTACTATATATATGTTTGATTGTTTATAACTACATGTTGTTTATAAATACATAGATTATAATTAATAAATTAATTTTTGGTTATAACTTGAAATTAAATATTTATTAAATTCCTCAATATTATTATTGCTTTATATTATAATCTTTTTATGACTCGAATTGCTAAATCATATATATAACATTTTACTTTTTCACATATATTTACATCTTATATATAAAAAAGTACTATGTTTAAAATTAATTAAAAATTTTAAATATTTTATTTAATATCAGAAATCCTGGGTAAGCATAAAAAGAATTTTATTTTAGGATCCATTTTTACATGATGCATTTATATTGCTAGAATTTTGTCATTTTCTAAGGTAGAATTAAAAAAAAATAAACAATAATAATATTCGTTTTTGAGATGTTTGTCACACCTCACGTTCTTCTTCGTGTTGAGAAATCTATTTCCTTCTATGTGTCAAGGTAATTCGAAAGATCTTCCGCCGGTCTTTTCCGCAAAATCTTCTTACGATTCGATGAACTAGACAGTTGAGACAAATATCTTGATTTAAATACTGAAAGAAGATACATGCTAAACGTAAAAAAAACTGTTGCAAAGATAAACGAGCGGTATCGAAGAATACGAGTAGAACGTCAGAGATACGTGTCTCGGAGAGAAATAAGAAATTATGTAAACTGTGCCAGGAAGCCGTGGAACTTTTTCGGCTCGTAAATAAGAAAGTCCCACCTAGCGTAATCGTCGCACCGCGACGAAATCAAATAGCTGTAAATTGTCTCAGTGTCGTCGTTGTTGGGTCTGAAAGAGAAGGAATCTTTGATAACGTCTATTAAACAAAAACAGTAAATGCATGATGATATATTATTCAGAAGCTATTTAAAACGTAAAGATTACACTATTCAACGTCCAGTTACAAAAAGACGTTGTAGCGTCTCGTGTCAAATTAAATATTATTCATAATATTGTTGAATATTTCATTTCCGTCACTTTTCACACAGAAAGAAAAATATTTTTACATTTCCGTGAGTAATCACTTCACGCCAATTGCAAACATTTCGCCGTAAAAACATTTTTTGGAGTATCCAGAAAAATAAAATCACATTAAATTGGATTTTTGACAGATTCTTCCAATTACGAGAAGAGAACAATTTCTATACATAATACTTCACGGACGAAAATCACGCATGACAGTAAGAATTTCACACCTTATGGAAAAAATGCCGTACAGGTCCAGACGTTGTAGCGCCTCAGTTAAACATTATTCGTAATATTGTTGAATTTTGTTTTACACAGATTGTAGGAGCGTGACCATTGTTTACACGCCGCGTCTAGCGCATACCATACGTATAGCGAATAGCGCACGCCGTGTTTACGAGCGCTCCGCGTGTTTTCATTCATTAACTATTCGTACGGGCAGATAGTAGTGCGCGTCTCTTCGCGTTTCTTCGCATTTTTTCATTATTAAGTGATATCAAACGTTGTATTATAAAAATGATGAAATGTAATTCAATATAATAATAAATGTTTATTTAACGATTAATTAAATGAACTGAAACAACGATTCTTTAATAAAGTGTATACATATGTCACGCGACTATTACTTTGACATTTATGATTTTTGAAGATGATAATTCCTCCTCCTTGGGTACGGCCTTGACGTAGCAGAGGGACTGAGTATTCCGAGAGGTTCCATACCACAAAGACGAAGAAGCAAACAATACTATTATTAATAACATTAATATTAACGTTAGGAAATATCAATTTTATTAATAATGTATTAATAACATCTTGTTTTTCCCATCTAGTCCCCACATAGTTTTTCCCATCTAACGCCCACATAGTTTTTCTCATCTTCTTCCTACATAGTTTTTCCCATCTTGTTTCCACATAGTTTTTCCCATCTAGTTCCCACATAGTTTTTCCCATCTAATTCTCATATAGTTTTTCCCATCTACTTCTCACATAGTTTTTCCCATCTTGTTTCCACATAGTTTTTCCCATCTTCTTCCCACATAGTTTTTCCCATCTTCTTCCCACATAGTTTTTCCCATCTTGTCCCCACATAATTTTTCCCATCTTGTTCCCACATACTTTTTCCCATCTAGTTCCCACATAGTTTTTCCCATCTTGTTCCCACATAGTTTTTCCCATCTTGTTCCCACATAGTTTTTCCCATCTAGTTCCTACATAGTTTTTCTCATCTTCTTCCCACATAGTTTTTCCCATCTTGTTCCCACATAGTTTTTCCCATCTTCTTCCCACATCATTTTTCCCATCTAGTTCCCACATAGTTTTTCCTATTTAGTGCCCACCTTTTTTCCCCCATATAGCCCCACATAGTTTTGGTTTGGTGGCGGTCTGCGCTCGTCGTAAAACAGAAGGGGGTGGGCGATTTACGGAACTTCTTTTTTTTTCTTTTTTCTACTGTGTGGTGGAAGAACGGTGGACGGTTGGGATTACAGGGGCAAGCTACACTTATTCGGGCACTCGTGTCTCTTGCAGCAGTAATGGAGAAATGCCTCGAAATATGGAACGAAGGTTTTTAGTTTCTCGAAATATACCTTCACTTTTACATGACTTGTGAAGAGAAAGTTGATGGAAAGTGACGTAGCAAGTGTCGTTTATTCTGTGGCTGTTTAAAAACTACGTAAAAACTTCGCTATAAACTAACAAACATATAAAATGACAGACTGTATAGTATCATAGAATAAGATACCAATTATTACTTTAACTATGAATAAGAGCATTTTATGATTTTTCTATACAGTTTGTTTGTATTTTTAATTCTTGGTCTCATCAATTTTATTTTTTATTATTTTATATTATTTTTAATTAATTTTATTATTTTATATTATTTTTAATTAATTATTATTTAAAGATTAGAATTCGGAAATTTATTTTAAATATTTACATGAGAAATAAAGAATAAATATTATATAACAGATGTAAAGTAAAAATTTATTTATATTCAATAATAATAAAAAATTATTTTGTATTTTAATTTATATAAGTTTTATATTCTAAAACAGTAATCAAAATTAAGATGTTAAAGATATGTTTAAGACATTTTAAAATTATATTTTATCAAATAACAAAATGGAGGAAATAAACTCCTCTTTATAGTTTAAAATTGCAATTTTTAATATTAACTAGTATGAAATATTTTTACCTTTCTTTGTTTTGATTTTCTTATTATAATGATTATGTAAATACATATAAAGAAAAAATTAAAATTTATCAAAACTCCATTTATAATACAAAAATAATGTTTCCTTTTTTAACAAAAATAATTTTGTTAAAAAAGTAAATATTATTTCATTTTTAGTCGTAGAAATAACAAAGCAAAACGAGTGAAGGATGAGAATTAGATCTAATGGACAGAAGCATGTCGCTCATGACTGAAAGACAATAAAAGAATGACGACATGGAAGTGTGAAGTTTCGCGCCTGGAAAGACGAGAGGATTCATCTTCGAGTTTTACCCTTTTTAAGATGTAATGACGTCATAGAAAGTTTGCCAAGTTCTCTGTTGCGTTTCTTAAGCTGTATTCTTGGTTAACGTTTTATTTTACTCGGCTCTTATGTTCTAAAAATTTTTGGCAATAATTTTCATTATTTCTCGTCCGTAAAAGATATGAGCAGAATATTATATAATTGGTACTTTGTGTAAATTTTATTATTACAGAAAAATCAACAAAAAATGAAACAACTTAATATTTTGAAGAGATTTGAAATACTTATGTAAAACTTTTATTTAGATGTTAATTATATATTAATGTACAATTAATTTGACCTCCTGAAAAATAATTTAAACAATACTTTAGATCAAAATAATATTGATAAATAAATGAAAAATTATTTCTTTTTTGCTCTTGTCATACATGTGATATATGTCTGACTTCTCGATGGAGTGGTGTTTTTGATTCAAGGCCAACAACGGGGAAAACACCTATTTTAGATTTCACATATAAAGTATATCCCGTTGGATTGGTAACTGCAAGCGTATCTCGAATAGGTTGAGTGCTAGACGATATATTTCGTTCACGTACATGCCAACGAAGACGCTGATAGTTTATTCCTTTGACCAGCAATAAAAAAGATATGTCAGAATGTTTCTTATAAATATTTGCTACGGCGAATATCCGTGATTCTTGAGAAGACTATCGGCGTATAGGAAATATGATTTACTATTCTCGTTCAATCGATAAATGTAATATGAATTATTAGAAAATATATTGAAATGATATTTAGGGTTAGAGAAGAAAGTAACATAAGTGATTGGAAAATTAAAAAAAACAGATAAATTTTTAGGATATTTAATACGGCTTTTGTTCTCAAAACTTTGAAAGATATATTTATTTTTTTAACTTTTAATTTACTTTTTTAATTAAAAAAATTTTTTTTATTTTTTTAATTTCAGAATTGTTGCATTATAATCGTGAGAATTATTTTTTTCTCTTATAAAATTATAAATATACTATCTGTAGTACTTGATATATTTGGTCGTTTATTAATTCAGCCGCGTTATCAGTATTATAACCGCGCAATATTCCTTATAATAGCTGCGGTGGATTTCGCGAATCTTATTTGCAGCATATCCACAAGAAAAATGATCAGCACTAGGAACGCCTCATCATAAGAAAGAAGTTAATATGAAGAAGCGCGTCAGAACGAAGAAGCTCCGCAAAATGTAATGGTGCAATTCACACGGTCTTTGCGCAAACGACGATCATTCTTCTTCCAAAAGGCGCGCCTTTCATGCGCAACGACGTGTCCCGGCGATAAGAACCGGCATTCGCAGGAATTCATGAGCCGCGCTTTACGATGAACGAGTCTCGAATATGGGGAACGTGAGATCGAGGTATCAGGAAGAAGGGCTCGTTCCCACAGAATCGTTTGGTAACGCGGTCCGAGAACATTTCTCATTCCACAGAGAATTTCTCGCCTCGAGGCGGCTGATATTATCAGGCGGAGGAGAGCAAAAAATTATGCGGCTAATCAAGAAGCGCGAGTGTCACCCCCCGTTCGATGTATCATGTTGGATCTGACGGGAGAAATGATCTCATTCACATAAGACATTCTCAACCACTGACGTAACGCCTTCTCAATTCAAATATCTAACTTTACTTTTATTCTCTGACTTATTTGAAAGAAATTTTATAAAAGTTATCCGCAATTTTTTACGATTCAAAATGCGATTTTGCGAGAAAATAAAAAATCAATAAAAACCATTAAAAATAAATATTTTGAAATAAATAGTAAAAGTTAATCTTAAAATAAAAAAAAGACTTGGAGTTAAAATTAGAAATTAGTGATATTTAAAGTTCTGTAATAATTATAGAGAGATTATTACATATCTTTATTGCATCGTTATGTGCATGGTATTTTGAGAATGCTCATCGTCGAGTATAGAGATGAGAAATTACCTCACGTGAAAATCTATTTCACACAAATTTACGTGTAAAGTTCAATATGCTCTGAAACGTTCTCCAATCGATTAGTCAATGAATATTCAATGCGGTTTCCACATTGGGGTTCGTGCGATTGCAGCTTCATTCTACTAGCTTATCCTCAGATCTACGATCGTCGCCCATAACTCCAATAGTTACGCCGGTGCGATGATTCTGGCAGTGCAGAGAGGGTTACTTCCGGTTCTCGCACGAGACTCATACCATCATCGTTCATAGAATTTTCGCCGCAATCTTTCGAGGTAGCTCCCGGATGTCTTGGACGAGTGAGAAAAATGTAGGGGAATTTGGTGAATCGATGTGCCTGCATTAAATATCTTGGCACGCAGCACAACCGCAGGCCAATGGTTGGAAATGTTCGGGCGAATCGTTTTTCAGGATGGTGGCTGATTTCTCATGGAATCGCGAATTCTCGTTGTAAGTCAGAAGGAAATACAATCGGAAATCTACGGCGGCCACGAGCCATCAATGAATCGTAAATAATATCAAAACTCTTTTCAATCGCAATGTCAGTCACGGCTATATGGATCAGTTTACTGACCATGCCAGTCAATGTGATTGATGTTGCGGTTGAACTTGTTTGGATTCTCGTCACTATTTTATTATTTCGCTTTTCCACTCTTTTCAATATCACCTCGCAATTGCAAATGTGAAATATTTTTTGTGAATTATTTAAAATTAATGTGCTATATCATATTATCTTTTTAATTTCTTTTTTCATATATTACTCGCTGAATATACATAATATTGTACAATTTAATTATTTCGATTATTTCCATTTTGTAAATTTCCATTTGTGTAAATAATAAAATTGATATGATTATAATATAAAATTAAATAATAAAATTGAATATGATTTACTCTATATATTTTTTTAAAAAGAGTAAACTATGATTAAGTTAATAAGCAATTAGTATTAGTTATAACTTCAAGAAATAGCTTTCGAATTTTATCACAATAAATCATACACAGCCTTATCCGTTCCATTTTCTGGTGACAGTGAGATTTCTAACGCAGAGCACGAAGTTAGAATGTGATATGGGAAAAGTTACAGAGTTCACGCACTAAAACGATCTTTGTCGCTCGTAGGCCGAGCACGCGCTGGTCGCATTGTTAAGAAAATGTGTTCAGATAATGGAGAAAAGCCAAGCCATTCTTGTTGGAATTGAGTAACGTATCGACAGTGTAATGCAATGCGTATTGTGCTGCACTTGCATTTGGTGTTTATGAATATACGTTAAACCGAAAGGCAATGAACCGAAAGGCAAGATTTAATTTCAAATGGATAAAAGAAATTTCACGCCGCGTTTATTGACGCTCTATCATTGAAGCTCTCACATTGCTAAATAAGCGATTTTTTACGTGGCCTAGTATAGTACATTTGCTTCTTTATTTTGGAATTGAAATTTACTCGAAGCGATTTTGCATCGCTTTAGTATTAATTTCCAAAACAGAAGTGAATGATGTCTCAATGCAGAATTTCATTCGTTCGCGCTTGGAGCGTCAGTAACGCAATTGCCTTGCTGTCGTCGCTTTGCGTGTCGATCGTTTCTTCGCACGTTCAACAATACTCGTGGGTGTATGACAATAGGATTTCATTTCGCGTACATGTCGATGCGTGGCGCTTACTGATGAGGGAAATATCATTTGCCGATGGATACTATAATACTGGTATGGATCCTTTCGATGAAATGCTGAATCTAAATTATACAGTATTTTGATTAATTGAAATTGTAGGATTGTTTCAGAAAGTCAATATTATATTAACATAAATATGAAGCACATGAACTCATATCTGCTTTTTGTATAAAATGTTATATGTTGACGCTATACATGTTTTGCTTGCAATGATATTAAAAGTAACATATAAATCAATACATACAAATTATAAATTAAATATTTAAGTATTTTATATATATATATATATATATACATATTAAATTAACGAAATATAATTGGCAGTTGGCCTAAAGTCAAATCAAGTTGATATAAAAGAAATTAATTGTATATAAAATTGAGGTAAGTAGTTCAGTAAAAGGCTTAAATACTGTCATATCTATGATATGATCTCGAGAAATATATATTTAATATTTGCATTTATTTTAAATACCTTTCCAAAACAAAATTAAAAATTGTGTAACAAATTTTTGTTAAATAAAGAGATATTATAGATAGATTTTTGTTTTTTATTATTTGTCAAATATTGTTTTAAAAATATTGTTACAAAATTGCAAATTGTGAAAAATTTTTCAAATATAGGAAGTGAGTAAACATGTATATATACATCGCATAAAATGCGTTTGTGCAAATTATTTTCCACTTATTTTATACAGTTACTCTTTTATTATTACTACTATTATTACTTATTTTTCCTGTTATTTTTCAATTAAAGAGGAATATTTATGCGATGAAAGCTATAAGCATTCGAGATAAGATTTTTATATAAAGAGTACAAATGTCAAATAAGTTGAGGGAATCGCTTCAGGCCAAGAGCTTTCATATTCACGGACTATTACTTCCAAGAATCTTTAAAGAAATACTTTAGAAAGATGTTTGTATTTTCAATGCTTCATTAATAAAAAATATAATATATTATATATATATATATATATATATATATATATATATATATAAATCTTGAAGAAAAAAATGTTTCTTGAAACAATAATCGAATATTTTCCATCATTATCATCGGTGAGCATCGTGCTAATAATATAATAAGGACTGCAAAAGAAAGGACTGCAAAATAATATAATGGAAATAGATAATGATGGATTATGCATTAGCTTAACGTAAAGGTATTTAATCGAGCTGGAAGTAAATTTAAACTAAATTGGGAGTAATTTTAAAATACTTTATATATTTCTTGTTACAAACTTGTATTAAAGTTTAAGTGTAATTATAAGAAAAATATGTTAGATAATAGCAGGTGCTGTCATAAGGTGATTTTTGCGGGGCAACTGGCGACTTTTTTCCGACTGTTACGTGCCCCGCGACCGAAAAGTAAGCGAGAACTAAAACGAAAAGGCAGAACAGAGGTAAAACGAGGACATCGTGAGGTGCAAGGCGCGCCCAGGGCAATAATAATATCAGAAAGGTCGGGCTTATACTGCGGCGAGGTTTTCCCGATAGTTCGAACGCGAACTTTCTGCCCAAGTTGCAAAGCTTTAAAGCGAAGGCTTTAACGGGGCTTCTCGCGCCCAACTCTCTCTCTCTCTCTCTCTCTCTCTCTCTCTCTCTCTCTCTCTCTCTTCGAGATGAAGTCGTGCGAGAAAAGAAAAAAATGATCGCTACGAGAAGAAATGCTCGCCACGGTAACTTCAGGCCTGAATATACTGCTGACCTCTCACACTCTTTCTTTGCGCCAATATTCTCACGTTCAAAGTTTATCCCAATCGACGCGGCGTGCAGCATGTTTCGAAGGGAACTTTTTATTATTCACGTACTCTTCGCGCAGGCGTTATGAAAACAAGGCGCTTCGCATCATTGACGTTCTCTAATTAATGAGTAATCATTATGAAAATTTTATCGCAAAGCTTTGACGCGACTTTTAAGTCAATTTATGACATATGATATTGTAAACATATTTTTATAATAATGATTTAAAATATTATATATTATATATCATTACACATTTTGTTAACATATCATTTTGTATATCTGAAGATTATTGGCATATTCTATGGTAATAATTTAAATATTTTGTTTTATGTCCAGTATCAAACTTGCATACATATTTCACTAGAATAAGAATCCTCAGGGAGAACATCCATCGTCGAAACATAAGTTTGTGACGTGTATTCGTTGATGCTCAGTATCTTGCGCGTAAACTATTCATCTTGAAATGTGACGATCAAAAACGGGACATCAGCGAATCACGGCGTGAAGAAATCAAGCCGTTGTCACAAGTCCGCCTCGGGACTCGTCGAGCATTTCAGTCACGTCGAAGTGTAATGATCAGTAAATAACAAATGACCGTGTCTGCCGAATGTCCTCATCCTTCATCGTAGGAGCAGCCGGAGCTGCTCGAACTTTCGTGAGAGAGCGAGGAGGAACGGACGTCGATTCTTCTTACAAGCAGTACGCGGTCGGAAACTTGCGACACGCGATTCCGCCCCGGAACTTCACTCCCGAGCCTCAGAAACGTATAACCATATGGAATGATTCTTTTTTCTTTTACACTTCTTCTTCGGATTAAATAACTTTTACATAACGGATATATTATTTGCGCACGAATAAAAATCAAAGTCACACAGTTGTGAAAAAAACTGATAAATTATCCAATCAAAAGAATCGAAAGAACAAAAGGACTAAATTTTTATTCCTAGATAAAAATTCTATACGTTACAATTTCTCATTGACATATGCATATACTGCATATAATTTTATATGATAAAAATTTTTTGACACAATAACGCAAATATTCTGTCAAATATGATGTATGTGAAGTCATGTTATATTGAAAAAAGCACGTAGTTCTCCTTTCTTTTTGAATAAGAATCGAAAATACTAAAAAAACACGATCGTATTTGCTATTGAGTTTCCTCGCAAGTATAATTTATGTGAAATTACTTCCTTCGTTCGCAGGCTACTGTGCAGAGCTAAAAGAGACGACGGTGCACAGTCAGTCGTTCCGCATGTAATTTGCACATTGCATCTCTGCGGGGAGAATTATGATACTGCAGATGCGAGATATCTTACTTATGTTCCGCTTCAAAATAGCACGCAAGAATGGAATTTCAAGAAGTTGGGGTGGATGTTACATTGCGTTGCCCGATGACTTGTTTCCTTTCCACGCAATAAGTTTTGTAATCTTCTCAGTTGCGTAACTTTCTGAGTGGCAATTTTCCGGAACAACGATATCCTTGATTCCTTTTTCAATTGTTCGCAATATAATCTCGATCTCTTCAGATCAAGATTAGATCTCAACGTTTCTTTAATTTTCCATTTTCATGTTTTTTTAATTAATTTAATATATACATACAATTTTTATGTGTAAAATTATATATTTTTCTAATAATTGAAATTATTTATTAATTATTGCAATTTGAAATTAATAATAGTTGTTCAAAAATTATAGATTAATTTATAATTGTCGAAATTTCTATTATCACTTCTTATACCATCTTATACTATCTTATACCATCTTCACTACTGCATTCTACTGCATAGGCTATTCAAGATGGCGGACGATATTGGGCGCTATTTTCGTATGAGGATCGTGTTGCCGGTCGTAAGAATACAGTATCGCGATTCTGTTCGGTAGCTCGTTTTCTTCCCATACAATAAGTTTTGTAATCCCCTCGGTTACGTAACTTTCTGAGTGGCAATTTCCTCGAACCAGCCCGCGCCTAGTTTCATCCGCGATTCTGCGCTGTCCCAGACCAACCTTTTAACCCGACCGTCCCCTCCTTTAACCGCTAGAACGCACTTTCGACACACCCTCGTCTTGACTCGTCATCATCATCTCATATTATATAGTTCCTGGCAGTCCACTTTCGTCACCTTCATTCGGCAATAAGCTTCTTATATTTTGCGCTGTCACAATTCTTATCGTTACGATTTATTTTCGGTAAGACATAAAGTAATTTTAAATAATTTTATGTAACAGAAGCGATGCAAAATCGAATTTTAAAAGAGATTTTGACAAAAAATTGTATAAAAGCAAATATATGTCATATACATATGTTATACTACGAATTATATAGTGAGAATTACTTGAGTATATTAAAAATCCTTTTAAAACTTTAAAATTGAAATAAAACTAAAATGAATGTATAATATAAATCTAATCAAAATTAAAACAATTAAAATATAAATACAAATATAAAAGTAAGTAATCAAAAAAGCATTCAAAAAATATAAAGATAAAATTAATTCATAATTTGTTGAAGGTGACATCAGATAATTTGATTTTTAAATTAAAAATTTAAAAATAAAAAAAAGTTTGACGAAACATTTGGTGTATTTTTATTACTTGATCAATAAATTTTATATATAAGAAATGCTAATAGATTATGATGATAATCTTCTTCTTTATTAAATATTGATCGATAAATTGTCGGCATTAGAAAGATGGTATATTTTTAGGTTTACCTTTAGTTGCGAAATTATCGGTGCACCACTATTATTGCCTTAATATTCTGAGTCGTTTACTGCGCAATGAGCGTTATAGCGCTCAGATAGAACAGATGTACCAAGCAAGATTACGGCATTGTTCACGTTTAATAGCCTAATTCCCAGCGCATTAAATTTACGGGCTTCGAATTTCAATGCGCGTGCTCTCCCCGTCTTCTGACCTTGCTGTATCCAACATTGGCCGTGGGTCAAGTGTCACTATGGAGTGCACACAGACTCCTCCGCTCGCTAGGAACAACCCCTTCGATTACTTGTGCCCGACACTTGATGACTCTATACTCTCTTCAAAGCGCACGCACGTACACGTAGACGCTTTAGAATTGGTGCCCTTAAGGACGGCACTCGTGCCGTGAGGTTGAACGGCCTCGTGAGATTTGGACGTTCGCGAATTTAACTGCTGACTTCGCTCGATAGAACATCCCCTAGTTACTCGCTAATGGGCTTCGTAAAGTTTAAGCCTGCTATTGAATACGTATGATATAGGTGAGATTTGTGTTATACTAGATGGATTGTTAGACCAGAACTGCTGGAATGTTTATTCTCAGAAGCGCACTTGTATTGAAGTAAGTAGGCTATGTTTATAGCATTATATATGATGAAATTATGTGTTTAATCTACATAGTTACACATCGTGCATCGTAACGTTATATTTGTACGTAATATTCAGGCTGTGTAACATCAATACCATTATGTTCCACTTTATGCCAAAGTCTGATGCAGTAGTAACTCAGCAATTTCTCTGTGCGTCCGACTTTTCGAGTTCTTTCGTCAAAGAGGAAACGAGTGGAGTCTGCGAACTTTCCTCGAGTGCTGTTCGGATTCCCGCATTCGTAGTCCCTCCGTCATTGTACTTTCTTCCTATTCGATTGTACAGGTCGTTCGAGCAGATATCTAGGATCTCAGTATGCTTTACATGCGTTCGCCATCTTTCTAACATATATACATGATATTATTTACCTCGCTGCTCGTCTTCGCAGTCACATGCATTTAAATTATCTTCACTTGCAAAACGGAAACATGCGCAACTCTAACGCATACTATAATTTATGAGGCGAATGGAGCTCCGTAATAAATCTCGCGGTCGTAATGGACCGCAATGAAAAGAATTATTTCAGTTTTATGTATAAGACAAAATAACAAAATAACAAAAAATATAATGCGATTACATTAAACAGTTTCAAATCTTCAGAAAACGCAAAGTATTCATGATATCATAAGATATATTTAATCATGTTTCTTATTATACTTATCATATTAAATTTACATGACAATTATTATCTACTATATGTCATAATTATTATAAACATATGAAAGAATAATAATTAAATTTATTGTCATGATATTTATTAACATCACAAAATCTCTGATGTAATTATATTTTACATAGTAACGTAATCCGTGATAAATTTTATAATAATATATATATCACGTATTATAATGTTTTAATTTATACAATATTCTTTCAATATTACAATAAATAAAAAACGTTGTTCAATTGAACAGTATTACAGTACGTGACGTGTGACGTTGCAAGATATAAAATCATTTCGTGAGTCTTTCATTTGGATTTCGAGATCTGTGTACAATGTTAATATTCCATTTTATTCCAAGAGCTCTTCTACCCGCTGGCGACAAATTCTTCCGAGACGAATAGCTACGCGCGAGTTGCTCGTCAGAATTACTCTACCGCTCATTGTCTGACCCGAAACGCTTATTAATGTCGCGGCGTTCTGAGAGTGATAAATTGCTCCGCCCGCGTATCACAGCGCGCGCGCGCGCGAACATTTTTCCGGAAAATACCGGAAGGTCTTTGTGCTCCCGCGTCTCTTCCCTGCGCCCTCATTTTTCACGGTTTTCAGTTATGCGAGCGTTCGCTGATGAAATTGGCGAGCGGAGCGCGGCAAAGCGACCCGATAGTTACATGGTCGCGCGGGAATCTGTTTGCTCATTTCTATTTACGAGGAATACGCGATCGTGTAAACCGCCGTGTTAATAGAATACGCTTGTACTCCATCCCGAGGGTGGCATATAGGTTACGGGATCGTAATCGGTTGCCTTGCCATATCGTTATCGCAATCGACCGTACAACCATCCACGGACGGAAACTTGACTTTGCTCACGAAACACGCGCGCGTGCAAATTCGATCTCGCATGATGGTCTTTCGTGAGGTGACGTCTTGATCTTCCAAACATCCTGCGAATAAAAAAATAAAAGAGAGATAGAGAGAAAACTAGGGTTTATGTTAGAACATGACATGTTTGCTGAATTTCTCGCTTTTTTTTTACATTTTACATTAATATGGAGATTATCACCATTTCAAGACATCACAGGTATAGATTTAATGTATCTCGATTTTAATCAGAGGTATTGACATATTTTAATAATAAATATAAACTTATTTCTATTAATTTTTTTTTAAACTTTATAGTAAATAAGAAAATGTTCTTAATCGCAAGGACTTTTGCAAAATAAAGTATAAAGTATAAATTACAAATCGCATATCATCAATTATAATAAACTGTAACGTAAGATTTTTCTTTGACAGCTTAAAAAATAAATTTCCTGTGTCGGAAAGATGAATTTCTTTCAAATCTATTCCAATACGAATTAAAAACTCCGTAATATATTTTATTTTGCCTCGTCGCAGATTGCGGGACAGAGGATGATAAAAATAAATATCATTTTTCGATCTCGACTTAGCTCGCGCAATTGCCGTCGACGTCGTTTGTGAGTCGTCGATTTATCCGAACGGCAAAATCCAGCTTCTCAATCGCAGGTAAAAGGGAAATGCACGCTCATACTGCTGCGAGCCGATCGAGCGTATACCGCGACGAATTGCGATGAAGCGAGCAACGGAATAAAACGGCTAGAAAAGAACGGACCCTTCGGCAATGCACTCGATACCGAAATCGACGATACCATCCATTTCAAAATATCCCCAGCGCAGTTCCGAGCCAAGTGCGACTGGAATAGGAACTGCTCGGAAAACTATGGCGGAGTATCGTAACGGTGGGATACTTTGTACAGGCATTTGCTCCGCTTTTCGCTATCGTAACTGCAAATAAATATTGCCTCAGTGCCGGGCAAGATTCGACGCGGCTTAGCGCGGTGAAATACGGCGTAGACCGTGAGTAAAGCGCAGCGTGCTTTGACATTAACGACATTACCGCGTTCGCTTTTCATCGCACACGGCCATTACTTCACATTAATGTGAGAAAGAATTTCTCTTTCTCGCGTAATAATTTCTAAAGGGTAGAAAACACATTAAAACATATCCTTTTGCGGCGACATGGCCATGCGCGAGAGCTTGAAAACTACTACGTAATATATTTTTGACAAAATTATAAATATTCATTTGTGATTTAATCTGCTGCTTTAAAACGGCGCAATTATCTCTCATAATAAAAGTTATTTATAAATATATAATGGAACTCGTACATTTATTAATTTGTATGTATTGTACGATGTATCTGTCATATTTTGTTTTCATGTTATAAAAATTCATCACCATTCTTACATTTTACATACATAATACAATGTGTTCTGCGGATTTTACAGATTGTAATTACGTTTTTATTATTTATTTAAAATTCTTAATTTGCATATAATAATTTGTTTATTGAAAAGTTTCGTTTTATATTTATTTTCTATGGATTTCAATCGTGAGAAATTGTTGAAGCTATGCACAGACAGCGTGGGCAGGCGCACAAAGATAAAATCAGGAATAAAGGTAGACATGGCTAAATTTAAAGGCGAAGTGGAAAATTTCGCTAGTGGTGTTTTCCACCGAGTTCAAAGCTACAGATCAAACAACTTGGATTACGTGCCGCGACTGGAAGGAAGTTTGGAAAATCATCCGGTGAGTGGGCCCCGTATTGTTCTCATGACCGGTGTTTGCTTAACCTGCACCATGATTACAACAAGAAGTTATTGTTATCGTGGAATGCGGAGAATGCAGAACCTTATTGAATTCGTGCAAGGTACAGTGAGGAGAAGAACTTTTGCGTATCGAAAACCGAGTTCGATTTCCCGGTGTTCATCCAAAATTGAGAGAGAATGCTTTATTGGCGAAACAACTTTACGTGCCGAGGAACGTAAAAGTTTGCCTGGATAACATGGAAATGAGATACATATGATGTATTCTGTATATTATATATACGTATTATATGTGAAATTTAACAGTTTAACAATTTAAATTAGTTAATTAGGTTAAACGATTTATTAAAATTACTAAATTCTTTATAAAATAAAAAATAAAAAATAATAATTTTTAATATAATGTATATTTAAATTGTTTATTTTAAGTGAGATTATGTATGATATTTTTTAATTTTTTATATTGATAGGTTTTTATATTAATAATATATTAAATCTTAATTTTAAAGCTCTCTATAAATAATATTCTACAATATTATCAAGTGCTTTATAAAACATTTTTATAACTTCATGATTAAAAGATGTTACAACATTTATCTTCGGCATAATTCATTATTAGATATTAATAATTTAGATTTTCAATAAAGATTTATGTAAAATTTATATATTTATTGCGTTTTATATAAGCTTGCTTTTGTATTCTGAATATTTGAATGAATATAACAGTAATATAATGAAAACAACGGCGCAAAAATCTCTCATTGTATCGTAGTTATAAATTAATTTCGCTGTAAAACAACGGCGAATTAATTTCGCAGCTAGTCGGGACATTTTCAAGGTTCGAACCTTTCTGGTTTTGTCACACTTTCGTTATGTCTGAATTTCACCAATTGCGATTCCGCAATTTTCACATGTACCTCGTAACAATTTCAATTTCTACCCGCGCCGAAGTCCCATTTTCCCCGGCATACAATGGAAAATTTTATCGGACGCGTTCTATCTCCTTTTTTGCCCATGCACGGCCGTTCCATTGGGCTTTCCGATGCCACCCCTCGGAAACCCGCCCGTTCTTTTCTATTCGCATTCAGCTACTCCTATGGGATTATGATAATGACAATCTCCGCGATCCGTTGAAACCTCAGTTAATGGTAAGTCGAGCGATTCATATAAATTGAATGAAACCTGTTGTTGTGCGTAATATAGCACAACCACCATATGAACGTCATGAGAATATGTATATTAATTTTACATACTGCATATTTGAAAATAACACTCGAGAAAACAAATTTATTATTGTTCGCGATTAAATTTTTTTATTCGAGATAATATTTAATGATATGTTTAATTGCCTGGGAGCAAAATAAATTAAATAAGGAAAGCAGAATAAAGAGTTTTATTGTCATATTTATGGATCAACTAGAGAGAGAGAGAGAGAGAGATTACAAGTAATTTAAAATATAATTATCAATATATCTTTTTATAAAGAATGAACATTACATTAAACTAATATTAAAAGATATATTTATTGCGTTATATAAGTTAAGATTTACAATCGATAACAAAATATTAATTAATATTTTGGAGATTGGATTTTGATTGATTAGACATGCATTAAATGTCATTTATGTTAACACATAATTGTCAAAATTAGATAAATATAAACAATTATATATTAAATTTATTTAATTATTATAGTGTGTACATTTCTAAATATGTTGTATTCGTGAAGTAACAAAAATGTTTTTAGTAAAATGTGGATTGAATATCTTGAAACATTATCGACAATTGTCAACATGATTAAAATAAATTAATATTATTTTCTCATCACTATTTTTTATCATTACTATTAGAAGTTATAACAGTGCGATGAAAGTGATAGAAAGCGGGAGATATGTACACTTTGATGGGCTTTATACTTGTTTGTGCGTTATCTGCTTCGATAAGATCAAAGAGAATAGGGATATTCTTAACGCGAACAGCATCACGTTTCGTGAATGTTAAATACAATTGTGTATAGGAGCCATGAGTAATGGCATGACGCTTTATAATTCCTGGAACTTCGGGCTTAATCAAGTACTTATTACAATTACCTACAGCATGCGCAATCCAGCAACTTTCAGTCCACTCGCAGCTGCAGCTTCTGATGCTGTAAAGGGTTCTACGTCTAATTTCGTTTGAAAATGTATGGCGCACTGAGTTTTCATATTCATCTAACTTCGACTTTGACTTCAGCGTGAGTTATATAGCTCATTCAATGTTTCGTCAGATAAGATTTGTCCACGGATTTACGTGCTTTGTTAAGCTTTGCGATACACTCACTTAGACGATACTTCATCCAATAATTTTTATATACTTTTATATAATTTTTATATACCATTAAATATTTTTAAGTGTTTAATATGCAAAGTATTTGATCTTTTAGTTATAATATAAGATATAAATATATCTTTTATACAGGTTTTTAAGATATAAGTAAATATGAATAGTAATTTTTTTTGTTAACAATTTAAGATAAATTGGAGTATGAATTTGTTGTTAAATAAATGTTGATTTAAAATGTAAATATAAAATAAATACTTTATTTAAAGAATTATTTTAATATTATTAGTTTTATTATGAGCTATGTCTTCAAAAAATTAATTGTATTGTTTATTAAATTAATTGTGTGTCTGTTTATTTCATATTATGTTTTCTCATTGTTATCATCGGATTCGTTTTTATATGTAAATTGGCCAAGTCGTGGCTTAAGCCTTCACATTATGACGAGAAGGGTTCATTTATATTAAAGTTTAAGCCACAACAACTCTAAATCCACCACTGACCATCATATAAGATTAATTTGAATATGAGATTAATTTGTGCCCGCAAGACCAAGTTTCTACTACGTATAAAACCACCTGCTAAAACTCTTAATTTCTATGAAAATAATTTTTAAACTTTAACTTCAATATTTATGTACGATGTATTTACATTTTTTAATGCCAAAATTTTTGAAAATAAGTAAATTATTTTTGCATTGCAAAGATGCATGGTAACTTTATCCAATAATTCAATTTTCTCAAATAATTCTATAAAAAAATAAAATGTTATATTTGTGAATCTATTCACATTTTATTATAAATTATTCATTTCATTTTCCGATATTAATATCAATATGGTGTATTCTGTTTCAGGTGGTTCCAGTATCGCCAGCGTGGTAGCAGGTAGCAAGCCGACGAGATCCTGGGACAAACCTCAATTCGACGATATTGCACCGCGAAACGTCACTGCCATCGTCGGCCAGACGGCGGAGCTGAATTGTTATGTCAAGCATCCGGGTGACCGTGTGGTGAGTAATATTTTCATGCTACATTTGCCATGCATCCGTTGTTTCCTCCCTTATCAGCTAAAAGTCCAAGGGAATTCTCATCGGTAGTGCACACCAATTTCTCTCAACTTGTTAATAGCTATTTCATATTTATATCTTTTAAAAGCATAAAAACGTTATTATGACAATTTTCTATAATAAAGACATTTTATAATGTTGGAACGTCAAGAGCGTAAAGATTTAGCTGTAAGGTCTAACTACACCTTACGTCAAGATTGAAAGCTATTAAGTGTACGATGCTATTCTTCATTCCATATTATTTCACACCTTACCACGTCGAGCTGCTATTCCATGCTACCGTCAATCTCGAAGGCTAATCGCCCTGATTAATGTCGCGAAATTGCTAGTTTGAAAAACGATAGAACACAATTTTCACAATATAGCTCCTGCACGACGTTGTCGTGTTATTTCAAAATACCTGAAACAGAGATCTCAGATTATAGTACTTGAGACTCTGTGTACTACCTTGCTTTGCTACGTAAATGGCGAAAGCACATGCTATGGAAAAATCGATCGAGAAAATACGCATAATACGCGCCTCTTTGTCGAAACATGATTCCTTTCTTAAAACAATGTTGCGAATAGAAACTTTTGTTTAACAATTCGTAAAACGTATTTCCCCGTGAAGTAAAATAATCAAATAAAATAATCGATAATTTTCCTATTCTTACAACACGTTTTGGCATCTATTATATGTGAGACATATACGTGTATATATATATATATATATATATAGGTCATAGGTATAAATATATATTTGACAAACTTACATAATGCCTGTAGTATTGAATCCTAATCGATATGCAATTTGATTGCTTCACTGAGCGTATTTGCTCTCCGACAATGTGATCGAAAACACAAACATTTCTATTTAGCATGCTGCTACTCTACATCCACGACATAACAAATATTTGTTTTCCTAGCTGCAATTAATATCGCGTAATTGCAGAGACTCATCGCGATTGCGCGCAAAGTGCGCGATAACTTTGCACGCGTCGGCATAGAAAATCTCCTTCCAGAAGAACGTTTATCGTTAGGATGCAAATGGGGCAGCGAAACTTTCAAAGTCTCTCGACAAGCGAACAATAACGCTGTCCTGAGATAGTTCGCCTGTAACTGCAAACAGTTACGGGAACTCGCGCGATTCAACGTACGGCACGACACAACGGCGGCGTTTTCACGAGGTCCGCGTGCGAAATAGCGGCGCGATAAAAACGCGCGCGGACATTCTTGCATTTACAATGGCTGGCAAGAAATGCAGCGAGGAGTTCTCTCCGCTTGATTAAATGCAAATCTCACCGTTATTACGGTGCCCGGGCGCAGAAGGCAACGCTGTCGCCATTCAATTAACAGCCGTAAGATTATTTAGTCTTAAATTAATAAATAATAATTAATGCGCGGCGGCTTTGTGCGAACTGCTGCCGCCCTTGTTGAAGCTCGTTGTAAGACGCGCGATCGATAGATTTCGTCCCTTCCCGACGACAGAATCTTAATCTTTAGGATGATACATTCATAGCGAGTTACAAAGAAATATTTATGGCATCGTTAAACTTTATCGACTTACCGCGAATTGTTTTGGGTATTATCTTCGACAAGCATTAACGGATCGTTAAACTTTAACGACCCGCTAGTACTGGTGCACGGAAAGTCAAATGTTCAATCCTCGCTTTGCAGGAAATTCGAGTTTGGAACACTTGAGGAGTACCATCATTTAACTTAGTCGCTTGTTCGAGATTATACTTATTACATACATTTGTTGCTAATATCAAATATCTTCACTGAAGCATAATGAGTTTCAGATGTTTCATTATTATTAACTGAAAAATTATTAATATGTCACGTACATCTGCCTTATAATATCTAAGTGTTTCAAATACATTTCGTCAAAGTTTATTAGAATTTCTTTCCTTATTTCTTATCTTAATAAAAAAATTTAATTATTTAAATTAATCAATTTTGATGTCTTTTACATGTTAAACTTATTGTTTCAATAACACTATTGCAAGTCATATTTTGTCAAATTTTGGAAACATCATTTCTGAATTCTCAGTAACACATTTAAATCAATTTCTAGACTTATTTGAATTTACTTTTATTGCAATTTCTAAGCAAATTTTAGTTTTACGGAGGTATCCCACGAGCAATCCTATCGAAACGGTAATTTTGAATAGTTCGCATAGTTCAGCAAGAAGTGTTTCTTCCTCTGGTACAGTTTGCAAATACGAACCACCTCGGAGTCGGTTATTGTTTGTTCTTGGATACTCTGGGCGTCAAGACCGTTTGTGAATTCGTTTGCATTGTCTCAACCTTGTTACTCGTTTGATGAAAGGAAATGTACGTCTCTAGGTTCATTAACACTTTGTGCAGCGCGGACGATAACGAAGTGTGTCTTGATGGAATAATTATCTTTGTGTGTAAATGGTATAGGAACATTCGTCTATTTCTCTTCATTTCGCGACAATTTATTGTTCTTTCGTGTTCTCTCGATATCCGTACGGTCTTTCTTATGTGCGTACATTTGTAAAAACACGCGACAAAAACATACGAACAATTTAAAGGGAATAATTACGCGTTAATTTCTGAAAATTCATTTCTCAGTTGATCTATGCCAATTATATTTTCTGACTTGTGTCAAACTGCGTGATTTCTAGAATATTGTACATCGGGCCTCCAAGCGAATTCGATTTATACGTAAATGTTCGCATAATTATGGGTGTTTATCCGGTTTAGCATACGTATCAGCGTGATATCAATATGTACATTAAATCCATTAAAGTTGCGTAATGAACAATTGAGGTTTAATGTTTATTTTGCACTGCATATTCGCATATTATTGCATTATAGGGCGTATAATACGATCGCATCCATCGCGTACGGATGCGCGTTATACATTATTAATATCATTCGTTCAATTTTGATCGTGCCATCATCCGCGAATTTTGTAGTGTTTGAGCAAAATTGTTAACACGCCACTTAATCAGCCATTCTCCAATCATAACAAAATATCTTCCATCTGTTAACTGATATAAGTTAATGTTCGTAATGTATAACAACGCGTTACACTGTTTTCACAAATTAATATTATTAAATTTCCATAATATTGTAAATATAATATCGCCAATTAATCTATTTTAATATTTTAACGTTAATTTTCCTGTGTATATAGAGTTCTATATAATAAAAATTATTTTATTCTCTTTTAAGTAGGTTTATAATTAAATAAAGATTATAAAAATAGTTCAGAATTCGTTGATTCGTTTTGATAAAAGATTATTGCTTTTAAGAAGCTTTGCATGTGACGATCAATCTTTCAATGTTTCCTGAATTGTACACAACAGTTTGCAATCTCAACAAGATAGCACATAACATCGTTATCAAGGAGTTTTATTATTTTGAAATGGGACAGTCACCCTCTTACTTTAACGCATCATTGAACACCCCCCTGACTATCGTAACAAGAGAGATGGTCGTTAAAGTCGTCTTCACTCGCTCCTGAAATTCCCAAGAGTGCACGTACTATTGTTCATCCGTGTACTTATATATAAGATGATCCAAATTCAATTCCTTTTTTCTTAAAAAATTTCTTTTTTTTACTTATTAAAATTATTTCTTAATTTAATTTTATAATTATTTAATTTACCTTTTTCTTCTAATTCACGATATTTAAAACCAAGAAAAAATATCACAGTACCTCAGAAAAAGTGAAAATATTTGCTTTGAGCATATTAAAAGCGATCAAATTGTTTTTTAAATATTTTATAATAGAATAGCTTTTTTGTATGTATTTTTAGACCATTCAGTTGCTTCCTGTAGTCCAGAAGACCTGTATGTAACCTCGATAATTCGAGATGAAACATCCGATATGTATGAGCATGTGCATGTCTTCGATGATCGTCTTGATCGCACGAGAGCTGTCTTTAATTGGCCAGACCGAAGGGCCTGAGAACAGTAGAAGAAGCAAGTGCGGGCTAGGGATTGCGAGGGTGGTTACCCCCGACTGCACGTTCTCAGTGCTGGTAAATGAACCGATCAAGCGTACCCGGCCAAGTGGTTGCAGAGAGTATCAGGTCAGACCACCAGCCACTCAATAATATACATGTCGCATATAGCATGTATGTATATAGCCGGTGTAAACGTCTCGAAATAGGTATGCTGCTATTACATTGGCGAATGTAGATAGCTGAAGCAAAGATCAAAGAATAAATGCAACTTGAATTAAATAAATCGATAAACGTGAATAGAGACTAACGTTGACGTTGAGTCTTTTAGTCGACTCTGCATGCTCTGTAAATGATGTTACATAATACATTACATTTTGCCATCATTCTATTATATTTTCCGATGTTTTTCTGAAAGACACGCCATGCGAATATATACGTAATATATAGGTGAAACTAATTTTTGTACATTTTATACATTGAATATTTTACGTAATAGGAACAAAAGCGTTTTTATACGTCAGAAAGTAATGTCAAACGTTTAACGTAAAGTAATGTTTAAAATTAAATATCTCTCTTTTAATTAATAATAATTGATTTAAAAAGAAAAGTTGGCAAAAGTTGGTCGCATTTCTCTTACTGTAGCGAGGCTTGTAGGCGGAACAGAGTTGGCTTGATTGTAAAATGGATCGGAAGTGATCCGTTTAATCGAGCCCTTCCCATCGCATGTACCATCTGAAATAGTTCGAATGGCTTAGGCTTAATCGTGTATCTGCACCCTGCCAAAGTGATACGTACTGTTGAAGGAATTCCGATACAATGCTACAAGGGTTAGCATTTGATTGCGCGAATCGGCTTTGCATTTTCATTAAGCATAATGGATTGTAGCGATACCAGATCCTGTCATTTTAATCGATTAGTCCCTTTTTGCGCGACGTTACAGATATACTCCGGTTCTGTTAACAGAAAGCGAGCGCTCGAAACGTATAATACTCTTCTTTGAAGCGATATTGGAGGATCGGCATAAATTCATTTTAATCGTCAAAAATACGGCTGCCCAAGCTAACGTTTCATCCACTTAGCGGTGGTATTAAATGATAAATCAGCGGCGGGTATAGGCGAGTATCGTAAACCGATCCGCTTTCCATTTAACAATTTGCACGTTTTACGCGATACCGTATCTCGCTTCTCAAAATCAATAAAGTAGGAATGAGTCACGGCGAATACGTGCAAAATTCAGCAGAATAAATTGTTTGCTATTTGTAGAGTGCACCGAGTGATGCATTGTTTATCTCTTTATAAAATACAACGGCCGTAGTTGTACAAATTTTATATTTGCGTTTTATATAGATTTAGATTGCCAAATATTGTATAATAAATATTTCACGAGGTGAATTGGAGCTATCGCGTGTTGAATTTTCTAGTAGAAGACTCTGATATCTTTATGGTGCAAGAGAGAATCTACGGTTACGAGTTTTACAACAAAATCGTATTGATACAATTTTTCGTGTGATACGTGTCAGATATGATCAAAGCTGTCATTGAAACAATTGAAACTTTCAAAAAACGACATCAAACTTTATACCTTTGTAATATGGGTTTATGCCGCGACACATTTTGTGTGCACGCTTCCACGTGTTATTCAAAATTCATCCAGACGTTGTATAACAATTAATAATCCTTTCTATTGTTCCGTTAAACATATGACCGATACTTATGTTACGCTTTATTCGGAAAGCGCCCGCTTATAATCCACTATTATCCCCGGCCACCCTCTTTTCAATCCGTCGGGGACGATTTCGAGCGTGGCCAGAAAATAAAAGCACATCGCACAATATGCGAGCCGCCCGAAGGTATTTCCCAGCAACATCCTTTCACATCACACCGGTAACTCTGATAATTGATTTAGCGTCGGATCAGGAACGTAACACATATAACTGCTCCGCGCGAGCGGGGAGGAGAGATGGGGCCGAAGAGGGGGGAAGGGTTCCGTTTAAACTTAGTTTAATTAAACCGTGGATTTATTGGGCATCGCTTGATACGCGCACACGACCGTACTAGTAGGCGACAAGAGGGTTCGTCCATGAGTAGGGGAGGGTAAAGCGAGATAAAGTAGGGAACGAAGGTGATGGGTGAAAGAGGATCGAGGAAGAGGGAGAGGAAGGTACACATGTCTACGAGCATCCTGCCGCCGTTGTGTGAGTGTATACGCCATGCAGACGGGACAAAATCTTCCAAATGGTCCCGGGAGAGTTATTGCGAGGCATCAATTGGGATAATGGCGCGAGTGATCTAAGAAGAAATCGGTTCTGTGCCCTCAGCATCCGCAGCACCCAGAGGCGATATCTCTCTTCTCGAAAATGTCACGGAATCAGCCGCAATGCATATTCAGCGAAATCGCACTTTAATGAAGGGCGCCGACTGCTCTTGGAACGCGAAATGTACACCGCCAAGGGTGAGCTCACGGTTAATTGGAAGCAGAGATGAGATGAGAAGCACTCGGGCTGTGAAGTCCTTGATTTATTTTGCGATGATTGCTCCGTTACTTTCGATAGTTTTTGCTTGGAACTATATTATCGTTGAAAAATTATACGTCGTTATCTTTCCCTATTTAATTTTTATGTAATTTTTTTTAAGAATATCTTTTTTTAAACATCTGTATTAACAGGTACATTAAATTGTATTACCTCTTATAATATTTATTTTAGTGCAAAGAATATTTCTAACATTTTATACGTCTTTTTTTTTATATGAAATTTATGTTTATTTGCGCATATTTTTTTTTAATTTTGCTAATGTAAAATATTTTGTAGATAATAAAATATTTTGAATGATTTTAATAATGTAAACTTAGTAACATTACTTTGAAAATATCATTACGTAGAATATATATATGTATATATATATATATATATATATATATATATATATCGCTGTAATTCGACGTTCTTGGGACGTTGTGCATTTCGAGAGCCGAGCTTAGTACTGAAACCACTAATATACACATTTAAGGAGCTGAAATGCATATGTAACTAGGTTGCATCCCGTTGAAATGTATCCAATTACAGGCAACTCATTACACGAAATAGAATTACGAATACTGATTTTCACTTATTTGAATGCATTTTACCTTAAAGATTAAATTAGCGTGTTTCACTTATCATACACAGTTCATATAAAGTATTAATAATATCATTCAATTATCGCAATTATTTGATTTTCTTGTTTTTGAAAAATGATATTTAATTTCTCGAAAAGATCTGATTTAGTTTTATATAGTGTGCATAAATGTCATTTTAAAGTAACAGAATTACTAAAAATTAATGAAGTATATATAAAATGATAAATTGTGTTTTTTCTTTATTATACATTTTTCTTTTTAGAGAAAAACTTTTAATTAATCATTGGCTGTGTGCGTAAAATAATATTTACTACAGAACAAGAAATATTTATCTATAATATAAGGCCAATTAAATGTTACGAAATGCATTCTATATATTTATATTAATTTTAAGTTTTAATTATTTTTTAGTATTACATAGTCTATAAATTGTAATTTTGATAATTAAGATATAATTATTACAATAATTTCACGTTTAATAATCTTTTTTATTTTATTTATCTGCTTATCTATCTCTTGTTTTTATCTTTAGATTTTTTCTGTCGACTTGCTGGCTCGATGAAGATGACTTTAACTTTTTAAATACTTCTTTGAGAATCATTATCATTTACGGAAAATCTTCTTAAAATTATTACCTCGTAATCTAATAATAAAAATCTAATAATAAAAATTGGACGAATATTCAAGAACGTCCATTGATTTCTAATTTACCACACTCTCGTTTACAGTTGATTAGCAAGCGAGCTTAATGCGCCGTCGAGAAATATGCAAACGAGGTGACAAGCCATCGTTTTTCTTATCGAAGAGTTTACTGACATAATTGCGACAAAGTAGCTGTAAAATGATAATACCTATATGGTAAAAGAGCTAAGTAAAGCCTTTATCATTTTGCGTTCTTTTGAGCAAACGCTGACTTGCATTTTCTTTGTTAAGCCACGTTGTAGGGACCGCATATAGTTTAATGCATGGGAGATTTTTGTTGACTTGGATTTTAAAGCAGGAAAACATACAACAATAAATTCATATTAAAAGTACATAAAATATATTCCAATTGAATTGTGAAAATTTGCAATTATTTATGATTCTGCGATCTTGTTATTGATATTACAGAACATATAAAAGGAAATATAAAAAGGAATTTAATTTTATGTCCTATACGTCTCTAATTTTGTATTGGAAAAGTCAAATTGAAACATTTTCCGGGATTGTAATGAAAAGGAAAAAAATGCAATCGTCAGCGTAGATACGAAACCCATCCTTCTAATCCTTGGCAAGGTGGAGTGTTTGTGAACGAAAGCGTTCTCTAGGATTTCCTCCAGAAGCGTCTTTCGATTACGAACCTCTGTCCTAGAGTTTGCTCAGTGGACGAAGGGTCCTGTCCATTACTCGACCAAACCCACACTCACTACTATGCTGTGCTGATTCCCAATATCTCCGACGAAGTGTCAGACGAACGGGAAATAGAAACTATATCGTTGTTTTAGTACAAAAAATATAAATTGTAATGTTATTTGATAAAAAAGGGAAGAACAATTGATGAAAAATTCAATGTTGATATAATGAAGAAAAGAAATGGTTTTGTAATTACATTTTTAATGCAATTGATTTATAAAAAGCAAAACAAACAATGGCGATTGTTCTGATTCAGTTTTTATCATAATTTACAGGGATAAGCTTTTAAGAGAGGTATAAAAAATTTTTTAGGGGTAAGATTTCCGTCAAGTGCGATGTATTTACTTGCTTTGTTTGTACGAACGTACGCGGAGTCAACAACAATGGCTGGCGAGAACAAATGGGCCGGATTCTCTGTCTTCGATTCAGCGGATGGAAGAACAACAGCTCGCGGGGAACGATTGCTTTCAATTACCTTTATCTGTATTTACTGTGACCGACGAAAAGCTGGCCGGCACTCGTATAATTGGCACTCGTTCCTTAGGGATTGTCCTTGGATAGACGCGCGGATAGAATTAGCCTGCCCCTGCGACTGCTTCTAAGTCTTCGTTTGTCACGAAATTTACTGTGACCGTTGCCCCAGATCTAACAAATTGAATATATCGGAAAAATTTAAAGTTAGCTAAGTTATTCCGATTTCTTTGTAAACTCACAAATGATAGCGCAATCTTTGTTAATCTTTAATTAATCTTTAATAATTAAGATATAAAGAAAGTAATTTTTATATCTTCAACTTCATATTTCCTTTTTCTTTACAATCTTACTTAGATAAATATAATTTTCATATAATACTCTTTCTCTCTTTCTCTCTGACATTTTTAAAAATTATTCATATATTAATTTTACATATTATAGATTTTACATGTAGATATTGTCAATTTAAAGAAGGCAATAAGTATAGCAAAAAAATTACAAATTGTATTATTGTATATTGAAAATTAACAACAGAATACTGAAGTTACAATTAATATTCATGCGAGATTTTCCTTACAATTTATCTGTAAATTTGCATTAATGCATAAGCTCGTGATGTAAGCTTAAAATTAATAGATAGATTCACAGGAACTTGTTTGATCGGATAAAATTATCGAAAAAAAATAAAACAACACAAAATGTCCGTAGCTACGCGTTATTCACATGTTATTGAAAACTATATTAATGAATGACGATCAATCATCTGTCACATCCTTTCAAACTGAGGCAACCGCGCCAGCATTGCTGACACACCGGGTTCATTATTCACTGACACATTATTCACACACGATCTATCATATTTTCTCAAAATAAAGCAACGTACAGTAAAGTAAAATACAGGAAAAATCGCATAATCTCCTGTTTCCTTGTGTCAGTGGGGTATTCGAATTGATCTGAAGATGCATCTGTGAACAGTATCTGATCTGGTTGGAGCGTCGGAGTAGATTCGCACAAACAAAACATCAAACGGGTTAGTCAAGAGAACATTTCCAAAGCCAATTCCAAGAGCGGTCATTAACCACGACGGATACGAACGCCGCTTGCATCCGATGCCGAACGAAGTAAACGGCATTATTGAAAGGCGACGCGCATCGGGATAACGCCTGTCTGTTCCATTGAAAGGACGATGCCACTTAGGGAATTATCCTCCTTAATTAGCCTTATTTACGCTCACAACCACCGAATGCGAAGTGAAACTCCGGAATAATCCTCACGATTCTCCTGCGTCACTTTGTCTGTGCAGAGAGATGCCAAAAGCGTTTATTCGATCGGATGCTCTACGCCTCTTGGCAATCTTGATATTTGAAAGAGAAGTAATACAAATTTTTAAAAATATATATATAAAATTTGATTTTTTTATGATAAAATATTTATTTTTATATTAAATAAATTTTGCGATTTGTGTTAACTCATTTTTACATCAAGCTTTTAAATGGAAGAGTATAATTAATTGCTCGCTGGAAAGAGATATCTATTTTTATAATTTTTGTATTATGAAGAATATATACACTTGCAATTGAAAACTCCATTCATGTGCGCAAATTACAGCTCGGAAATCTTGAAGTTAGATCTAATATCAGACCCATTTACGTCTCGAACGTCATTACACCCAATAATCCTTATCTTAAACTTTCTAGCCCTATCGCATTTTCCGTTACTTTAAGAGCCATCTCTTAAAACTTTAGAAAGAAGTTTTCACTCGGTAGCACTTCGATTGGGATTCTACGGCACGAAATAATTCCCTTTCAGCGTTTTATCGTTCACGTGTCACTAAAATTTCACCGAGATTCATCTTGTAAGTTGATTCAAGGCTGGGCGCGACTTTCGATCTAGCCTCATTCTTTCTCCTTTTTTATTAATTATTTCGTGCCGCACCGTTGTTATCCTGGACGAAGGCTCGATCCGTCGCAATGTAATCTATTAAGTCGAGTGCAACGAGCTGCACTCTTCCCGATATTGGAGAAAAGCTGCAGCAGGATAGAAAAACGCTGGGCTGAGAATGGTGGCTCGAAGGGGAAAAATGGAGGACGACGAAGAATGCAAAAGGGAGCAAAGCGTCGATGACGGTCGATGGCAAAAATGCCTTCTAGCTTTTATCAGCCGAGCGCAGGCATAATTTAAGTGGGAGATTATTAAAAGTGAGGTTGCGCGCAAAAAGATCCCGCGGGAGATTATTAAAAGTGAAACGTCATTAACGAAAATAAGGGGTCCTGGATTTAGGTGAAAATTTAATATGCTTGCAATGTCTTCATTAATCGGATTCCCTCTTAAAGACGCGATATCGGATTATAGTTAAGCAGGTAATTGCATGCTTGCTCGATAAATGCTATCAATTTTATCGCAACTTTATACACATTTCTTAGTGTAATTATATATTATAATACAATTTTTTTATTTATGAATTGGAAAAAGCTTTTAGTTACTTAGTTTATCATTGTTGTTGGAAAAAATATTTCCAAAAATTAAAAAATTATATTTGAAATTGATTTTCACCTCTTTAACTATAATAAGAAATTCCATCTATTTTTCCTCAGCTTATATTTTCCTTGTGTCAAATGCAGGACGTTCGTGCTCCAGTAATTGGACGTAATCGAGCGCATTTGAAAGCATATCGCCAGTTCAAGCCGTTAACGGCTCTTTATTGATCTTTTTGCAAAAAGAGACAGTTACGAATTCATAAAATGTTACACAACGTACCACGCGTGATCTCGTATATTTTAAAATTCGCTCACATCGAGGATTTGACAAATATTTTAACGCACAACATTCGATTTGCATACACCGTAAATGGTAAAACGCTATCTCACAATTCGAGAAATTGTCAATTGCGGTCGAAGAAGTTTTCCTTTGCCGCAGATGTCACGAAACTCAGAGACATTGTTGAGACAAATGAGACCAGAGCAATATGCGGATAGTTTTGTATTGTCTGAATATCTAGGATAAAATCTCATTATTAAGAAATTGCGACAGCAATTTTATGCGCATTTACATTAGAACAAAATTCCGTGCTATGAATTACTTACCAAATAGATATAAATAGATACTTATAAAGCAAAACAATCTTTATATTTTTAAATATGTTGTCCGCGCTTTATCATTCATCATTTAGTTATACGTAAGAAAATTTCCTTATTCTCTAGCTTATTTTCTTTCTTATTTTGTACATCAATCAAAAGAAGAAAAAAAAATGGATCGAGGTACGCGATTCGTCTGCCACTCAAAATTTGTTGCCGGCCGTGGCAAGATAGCCATCAATTCTTGAGGGCGAGATTCGCCGTTTCTGGAGCACGGATAAGAAAAATGAGATTTACGCTTGATCTCTGCTCGAGTTTTCTCATTACCGTTTCCCCCAACCGCTTCGTAAACTCGCGCGGTTTCCCTTCCGAGTGCTTCTAATGTACTGTAGCTCGCGTGGAGGGACAGAGAGATGTATCGTTAAACCGGAAACGGGGAAATGCCGGCCATTGTTGTTGGGCACGTTTGTGCAAAATGTTATGCGATACCGGCTGACGAAGTAAGAAGAGGTGGCATCAACGTACCCGGCCTAATAGTACCCGCTATCTATGTCCTTTGTTGCGCGTCTTAGTCTAATGATGCGGCATTATCTGGCATCCTCGGGACGCGAGCAGATACAAGAATTTACTCTTGATGGAAATTCGATATGAGAACGAAACGGAAAATCCCGGCAAATGCACATGAATGCGATATTTATAAGCCAGCGCGCAATTTTCTTATGGACGTAACAGTATCTCCGGTCTGGATATTTGCCGATGCACATTCGACTATCTCGTCTAAGTATAAAATCAGCAAAGGATACGTTTCCGATACATCTACATTTTGTTAATATTTTTATTATTTTGAACATTTGCGTTCTCATTTTCTTAAAAAAGGTTTAAAAAAAAAGCGCTATCACATCGTGTCTTTCGATATATACAACTTTTGAAGTTGTTACAAGTTTTTCTGTTTTTTGAAATAATCTTTTTTGTATAATTGAAATTTTGTATAATTGACGTTTCAGTGATTCGGAAAAAAGCATTGATAAAATATGTCAATATAAATTGACATATTTATGCATACACATAAATGTGTTAACTGTATTTTTATCTTTTGACGTGATCTATCACCGCCCTTTATTCAACAAGTCTAAATCATTATTGTAATACGGGTGTTAAAAGAGCGAAATAGGACAGCTATAAATCCGCTATATGGAAAAGTTTATCGATAAGCATGAAATCCGATTATCAGCGTAAAAACAAATATTTAATAAAAGCATTCTGGCACGGATGGGCTTTGTAATAACATGAACATACTCTACTTCTATTTTGACATTGCGTTCTCCATCCTCCCTTTAATTACCGCAATCTCGTTACAGTTTATATAACGCGTTGGCATTATCTGATATTACATGACATATCTGTTAACGAATCTATACAATTTTGGCAATATTCCATTAGATGTGATATTATCACAAAGTACGTGTAAATATCTCTGCTATTGTGAAATATATTTGTTACATAATTATATCAATGTTACATTTTTTATAGCTTTAAAATTTTCGTGGATCTGACTGCGCCATTATCGAATACGTTAAGAGATATTTATGGGATGTTCAGGATGGTTTATGTCCCAGAGTAAAGAGCAATATTTGGTTTCCAGTCTTTGGCCTGCTTTGCACGGAAAATAATAATTTATGTCCCGGTAATTTACGAGCAACACGGTACTCTACAGATTTTCCAGATTAACGGTGGCTCGTCCGGCTATAAATAAAAACCTTAAGCACAGAGCTTTCCTGCTTCCCTTTTTCCGTTGTAAGGCACCGCCGAAGGCCTGCGTAATCATCTATTGTGGACATTTCTAGGAGAAAAGAGTACGATATTCGAAACAAAACGGATTCGTCTTGAGATTTCTAATTGCACCCGCTTATGAAATACTCGCCGTTGTAAACATTTGCCGTGAAATCGCGCGCGACGTAGTCTCAAGAGTGCAAAGCTTAATGCGCAACGGTGTCTGCGACTGCTAACGTCGGGCATTTCGTAATTTACGGAATAATACTCCGTGTCCGTGTATTTCCTCGTCTTTTGGACTCCAATGGTTTTATTCTGTAAATACAACACAAAGTGTCAATATCTCTCTCAACGTATTCTGCATCACATTTTACCAAATAATATTTAATAACGTTCTTCTCAAAAACTTTTTTATCGAAAATTTCTTTTCTTAAGGTGATTTTTATATACCATATGTTGAGATTAATTAACCTTTCGTAATGAAAGAGAAACATACAATGTTCTTTCAATTTAGCACAGTGGTATCGATCGACGGTTGATTATAATTTTGTTGTTCTCTTAGAGGCACTTTCTAATTTTAATTCTGGTCATATTAATCACGATATATAACCAGACATAAAGACATGTTAAGATACGTAAAACGTGTTATGGCCATATATTAGACCCAGCAAATTATACATCAACGTGTTACATTCATCCACGACACCTACTCGTGGCTCGAAAGACATTAACGTCACCCACGGTTGTTTCCTTCTCATCGCATGTCGCGCCTGTAGTCCGAATCGCGTTCACCAAATATTTCGCAAATGCCTCACGGGATGTGAACCAAAACTCAGCCGTCGAATTAAAATTTAATTTACTTGCAGCAATTTGGATTAAGTTGGCTTGGTCAATCTAAGACTTCCAGCAGAAGACAGCAGACGATAAACTCTCTTAGCCTCTTAGCAAAACTTTGATATAATGCGTATATATTAACTCTAAGTTTCAAAATAAGAATCGTGATGAAAGTTGCATAATAGCATTCGCGTTATGCAAAAAGTAGTATATATATATATATATATATATATATATAAAGTATATTTTACCTTTATTAATACGCGTACATCGCGCGCTAAAAAATAATAAATACGAAACATCCCTGTTTTATTCTTGATAAATAAAAAAAGTGGATCCGTTGGACATATAACTTTTGTCTCTTATTACAGCACGAAAATTTTGTCCCTGACTTTTTAATGGGTCTAGTCAGGTCGCATATATAAAGAAACATGCTTTTTTTATAGTGTCATACAATTTCACGTAATTCGTGCGCCAACATGGTTGTAATGGCGGGGATAAATATTTGAGCAAGACATCGCGTACAAACATGCCTGGTGCATACTGGAGATACAGTAGGCTCTCTCAAACAGTTGACTTTTGCTTCCGGCTGCGGCATGCACTTCTAACTCCGCCGACGTTTAAAATACCGACGTCGTTGCCGAGCGTTTCGCGCAGCTCATTAGTCGGCAGTAAATTAATAAGTAGTTAGTTTGTCGTACAGCTTCATTTAAGTTGAAGTACTTGCAACTCGAAATGGCAAGCCGAGGAAAGAGGAAAGTCGACGGTTGCACACGGCTAGCTTTCGTATTTCTACAGACGAGTGGTATACGAGCCAATCAATGTTCGAAAGTCACAGGTCGGAATGCTATACTCGTTAATTGGACCAATCTGAAGGTCTCCTCGTTCCGCGATTTTATCGAAGTCCGAGTTTTTGAAAAAGAGATTAAAGACATAAAAACTTCGGTAAAACTTTGGCGAACTTTTACGACGTTACGGCAATTTCTGTAAGTTTGTACGATTACCGGAGCACCAACTGAGTGCGCGCACATGATCCGTGAATATTGTTATCTTTAATTTGTTAATATTGTTAATCTTTAATTGAGTGTTACAGTTTAAATAATTTTACTAATAACAAGAGACAATTTTTATTATCATTAAATATAAAATTTAAATCTCTATATACAGAAATTTAAATATAATTCTTTTCTTTTTTCTCATATTTTACAATTGTACAAATACAAATAAATAGAATAATGCATAATTTGTGTGTTTTTATGCATAATTGTAGTTTATTTCTCTTGCTGTTATATTTTTTAATGCGAGAATTTGTTATTTTTGTCTTCTTTGGATAAATTTGTATGAATAATCTATTTTCAGCAAAAATGACAGCTTTTTCATATAAATAAAGATAGAAACAATGAGAGTTTTATAAGTAAATTTGATATGTTGAATTCTTTTTTTAATTTTTATTGTTCACGGACGGAAAATATTAAATATAATTTTTTTTCTATTTTTTTAAATATTAATCTCACATTGTGTGTTGCGAGTCGTCATTCCTACGTGATACGCTACCTATTTCCAAGCGAACGACATGGCCGTTGCCTGAAAGGCGAAATAAATCAGCCATTCTCGGGGCAGCATGAAATATTGGTTTAGACGACGCGCGCGATCTATGGTTTGTAAATATTAATCCGCGCTACTAGCGTCACATCAAATATTCGCTTGCCAGGAAAAATGGTCAAACAAATCGCTGCATTACATATTCTTCGAGCATTGCATATTTCTTCTTTATTATTGAATTAAAATTTGCGTTAATTTACGCTTTAGATAGATTTTTCTGCAATCTTTATCATATTTTAAACGAATGTTTTCTTATAATTTATTTTACTAGTTGAATCAATCTTGAAGAAAACAATTTGGTTTACTTGTTTCAATATTGTTCTTATATTCTTTACATGAAGAATATATATTTTTATATATAGCTTTAATATTTTTTATTATTTTTATAAGGATTAAAGAGAAATTAATTTTTCTTAGAAACTCGGCTAATTCTTTAATTATAAATTGCTGGAAGTATACAATGTACATATTTATTAATTTACTTGACATCAACTTATATCTTTCGCCTGAAAGGAAACGGTTTTGTGTTTCACTCGAGTGGAACTCTTTGGAAGAGGAACGCGAAAAATAATCTTTCACACGTTTCTTGTACGTACGTAATCATAGTGGAAAAATTAAACATCTCTCGTGTTATCGCTAGCATACAGTTTGCCGCGGGAGAAAAGAAAAGCGGACGAGGCAAAGGCATGCACCGACCCGCTCCCAATCGCCGCTACATTTATCGCCATTCGTCGAATCGTGCGTAAGCTTTTCCGCCGATAGCAGGAAGCATTCTTTCGTCCCGATACTAATACTTCTCGTGTATCCGCGTCACGCTTCACCGACATATCGGTGAAAATAGAAGAAGCGCCGAAGCCGGCGGATGCGACTGAAAATTCGAAGTTCTCGCATACCCGATTCGGTTGGCCGGCATGCCAGCCACGGTTATACACAAGGACGGGATCCTTGAGAGGACGAACAATCGGTATCAGAGCAAGCTGCCAACCTCCAACCTCGAGAACGTCGAGAGCAAACTCTGATATTGACCGTTCTGCTTTTCATTTGTACAGACAAGGAGATATTTCCATTGTTCTAACTTGGTACAAATATCTTATTTTACCTGACGGTGACTTTTTTTTTTTTGATGATGTTGAAATATGTTGAGAAAAATTATTCGGAAAAATCCGTTATCGCGATGTAATCGCGATTACCGGACAAATCGGGCAAATCTTCTTCGCTTTCTCTCACGGCGAATTCACACCGTAAAGGATGCATTAATTGCCCGTAAACGCGGTTCTTCCAAGATCACTTTCCGGCAGCCGGTGTAACATAATAAAGTGCATATCCATCATTCCCCTACCCATCCGCTTTTCTCAATCTTCCTCAATCCCCTGTCCGCCTCTATCCGTCGTGTCGCTGCATCGACGTCGCTTCTTCCGTCGCGGCGGCAAAAGGAAGAGGGAACCATTGCGACCGAGGGAAATCGCGCGGGCGACTGGGCGGGGAAAGGAAAAAGCACACCCAACACACTCTCACACGCTGTGGAGAAGCGATACTCTCGCGTCAGACTTCCCAGGAAATCTCCTCCGGGAATCTTCGCCGCGGGACACCTGCGCGCGCGAGGAGATCTCCTCCCTTGAGATCCGGGGAAAACTGGGAATGTCGCGGCTGTATGTGTACGGCATGTGTGCACGTGTGTGCGTGTACGTGTATTGTACGTGCAGGCATCCTTGATGTACGTGCGAAGCGCCAGGGATACGGCGGATACTTCGACATCGGTGTTAGCGAAGGAAGCGAGGGAGATCCCGGGGATCGATTGATCGCCCGCCCGATCGTTGGGGCGGATCAGCGGGCGAAAGCGTCACGGGCGAAAATGCGAGCCATATTCGATATCCGCGGTACGTTTATCGCGGCACTTTTATCGTGCGCGCGAGAGCCGAGACGTGTTATTGACAAGCGTGTACATTTGTTATCGAGATTGATTAAATTTGGAACGGGGGGGTGCCTTAAGCGGAGACACTAGAAGGGGCGATCGGATAGATTGGAGAGGCCAGATGGATGGGGGATTTTGCCGTGGTTTTATCGGATGTTTATGGACCGTTGCGCCGGGGCTACCGTAATTTGCCGAACAAACGACATTCTTGAGAAAATTTGTCTCTTCACTGGGAATAACAACTGAGCAGTACGGTGAAGCATTAGCATAAAATGTACGTGATAATTTCACCGTGTGTATTTATCATTTCCCAAGGGAAAATCGTGTAATTTATAATAATATTATTATAATTAAAGACTTTAAATTATCTTTATTATAAATTATAAATTAATATCGGGTACGTGATATATTTGGAATTTGGTTTAAATGGATTTTCACGAACTTTTGGTTATTGAATTATGTTACTATTATTAAATTAAATATTATGAAAACTATTACACGTGTGAAATGAAAACTATTGCAATATTCCATTTATATTACACAGTATTCCATTTTCTCTTTGTCCATCCGTACACTTAACTAACTAATTATAACAGTTATGTGCGTTCATACAACAAACGGTTTACAACAATTACGACATGTACAACATGATTTTATATTGCATAAATTATGCACATGTTATTTATAGTTGTAAAGAAGTTTTAAATCTAAACAGATGTGGATTCTGAAAAAGAAATATACATTTTACTAAATATATGCATATTACCAGATTATTATCAGACATTAATTCGATGTCCGATCTTAGAAGCTGAATATCGGAGGGACGGCCAAAAAACATATTCGATCGAGGACAATGAGTTTGTACGCACGAGATTCTGGCGAATATTGAAGACGTTATTTCAGACGTTGCCTGGGTATATTGGATACGTTCCAACACCCTCGAAACTCAAACTTTGTCCTGTATTCCGAATTTCCGTGAAATTCGTTTGCACTTCGAAATTCGTATGTATTCGATCGCTTCAATCGTCATTATTTCTCAATCCTCGATTTCAGCGTTAATAATTGCATAAATAATTCTCAAGCAGTGCCGAGTTGAGTTTAAAAATGACGATTAATCACAAGAAATTGAACAAAATAATTAAGAAGAAAATTTATTGTTGTTATATATTTAAAATTTATTGTTGTTTATATTGAAAACTTAATATGAAGATTTTTTTATTATTCAAATATATGTTAGTGTAGTCAGTTTACAAGTAATAGAATCAAAGGTTTTTGTTCAAAAAGTATTAAAAAACTTTTAGTAAATTAAAATTTTTTTTCTCCCATATTTTTTTAAAATTTTGTTTTCTTGGATTTCTCGACAGATTCAAAAAAAAATATTTTGACTTGTTGGGAATAGAAAAATATTGAGAAATTGTGATTTTTGGGATAACATGAAATGTCTACTTTTTAAAAGTTACACAAAAAGAATATAATATATGTATATATATATATATATATTATATTTTGATAATTATTTTTAATATTTTAATTTTTGAAAAATTTAATATATTTTCAACGAAATAATTAAATTTACTAATATATTTTAACATATATATATATGCATTTAATAGTAATAATTTATTTTATTTTTTTTTAGATATAAAATAACAAATTTTTAATAAAAATATAGTTTTATAAAAATGGATTTTCACTATTATTTTCTCTATATTTATATAAAATAATTATTTTTATACATTAAAAACAATAATATAGAATTGACATATTAATCCGTCGATTTCTTATTAATCAAGACAAAGTATTAAGTTAGTTAAATTCTTTTAAATATATATTACTAAGTTGAAGAAATAAAAATATTTTTTAAAATATTTTATTCTTTCTTCGACATATCGACGAAATGAGAAAAAGCTGGATCGTCATAAATCGTTTTTTTTCCCCGGAGGACCTGAAAAGAATAGTAGATAGCCGGAAGTTTTCCGATAGCTTCATACGTTTGCTCCTGGCATCCAATTGTCGTAAGTTCACGCCTCCTTAACCTTTAACTTCGGCCATACTGGTCCTCTCGCGTTTCAATGAAATCGTTATTCGCAAAGTATCGAAAATCCGCGGACTAAAAATTTCCTACCCGCCATTAAACTTTGGAATAATTTTCCCTCTCATTAAAATCAGGCTCGCGATAATGAAGGTTCATGGTAATCGCTGTTACTCGGTCTCGTGATGTTCTCTCATAAACAGAAATTATTTTTCACAGACTGAAACGCTGCTGCTGTTGCGTTTATTACCCCGTCGAAACTGCAGATTACTTCTTGTTACGGAATCTGATTATTTATTCTTTTTGCTTTTCACAATAACAGTCTGGCAAGCTGTTTTAAAGCTTCATTATACGCTCGGAAAACAGCCGAGTTTATCGCAATTAATTAAATGTAAGATTCTCATTTCGATTTCTGCTATTCTGTAGCGCAAGCGTTACGTATTTCAAGTAACAGTAATCTTCTTAAAAGTTCGATTAAGAATGTTGTATAAATCTCATTATAATATACAATTGTACATTCGAAATTTTACCGTACCATGAAACCGTTTAGGAAATGGAAATAGGAATATAGAGAGTTACAAGATTCTACTCGACTATCACATAAGGAGCAATAGACATATAGTAACCATGGCGGATTGTTTCACCGGAAATATAACTTTCACAGGCAACGTTTTATCTTGCGAGACACGAATGGTTTCGAAGTTTGCAAATTGATTCCACCGCGAGATATATGTTGCACACCGGTTTCGTTTCCGTCGTGGATCCATAAAGAGAACCCGTAGGCCCGTAGGGCAACCGTAGCCCTCCCAAAGGAAGGAATCGTGTGGAATGCCAAGAGAAGGAATGCATCAGCGTACAAAATATTTTGCACACGGATCACGAAACGTAAGGTCAGCCCTAAACCACTTGCAGTTTAAAGACGCCAATGGGGGGAATGGGGGTTTTCGAAAAGAAGATAAAGCGAACGGGTGCCGCAGCACTATGGCAATACCCAAAAGTCAGATTCAACTTGCAGCTAGAGCACAGAATGCACTTTATACTTGCCTCAAGTTTTCGGAAAGGCGAATGCACATGGCGCGTGCAGAAAATAGTCTGCCAGTCAATGACTTTTTCCATATATATTGCAAAAGACAGATGAAAGAATATTATTTTTTTTTTTCGAGCAATTGCGAATTTACATATACAAACGAGATTCGAACAGATAAATTTGTGACTTTTTGTTTTGGAAATAAATAATTTTTATATTTTGTAAAACATTTGATTAGTCAATTAACATATTAAATAATTATTATTTAATTACGTCATTAGCAAAAGGAAAATCTTAAAAGAAAAAAATATTATAATTGTTTTGTTTTTATTACGTTTTTACTACATTTTAGTGACTATAAGACGTTATATAACTGATAAGTAATAAAAATTAATATTGATGAAATGAATTATGTAATCAAAATTTGATTTTTAAAATCTTTAATTAAGATTACCTTACGCATATAAAGCTCATCTACATTTTTTTTAATTATAAAATATTCCAAGTTTTTTGATATTTGAAATTAGAAGGTCAATATTTGACAGGTTAAATTTTGTAACTCTGAGGCGAATATATATATATAGAAGACTGTGATGGGGCCAGCAAATCTCGGAAGGCAGCCGAGTTTGAAGAATCTAGTAAGGGTTGGAATGGAGGAAGCGGAGTAGATGAGTCGTCGGAGAGAGGGATAAATTCATTGAAGTGGATAACTGCATTGTGCCAGGAACACTGCAGGAACACATCCGATTATTGGGAAGACGGGATTTCGGCATTTCTTTACCGCCTGGCCGGCTGCCAGAGGATGTTGTTTCCTGTCGTCGGAGGCCGCTGGCTCGGAAGAATCGATTCGGTTATTGAAATAATACACTTTTATCGCTCCTTCAAGGCTTTTTCCTCGCGTTGTTGCCTCACTGAGCCTGATGCCGGCAGGTATTGTCACGGAAGATGGTTGAAGATGGTATTTAAAATGTAATCAAGAATATCGCAATATGATAATTTATACTACATCTCTAACGCTGTAATATAGATATAAAATATGCCAAACTTTTTATATTTTTTCATAAGATTTTTATAGAAGGATAATCACACAAATTTTTATATGATTTACTTCAATTCTTCTTTTATTTGTCTCTTTAGAATATAACATGTGTTTGTATTATTATAATTCAAGAATACTTAATGTGTAACTACCTTCAAAATTGATTAGAAGCTACAGAATTCGTCTCTTGGTATTGAAATTCTTGCGATGCTTGTGTGAGAAGTGATCTAGGAGCGAAGAAGATGAAGAAGAAGGTGGTGCAGCGATGAAGGAGCAAAACTCGAGGAGATAAAGTTGAGCGTACGTAATCCATCCTCGAGCCCAGTGAAGCTACGTTGTGGCGTTCTTCGCTTTTCTGCTCGACCACCTTTGAGACTATACTTCGAAGTTATTCCTCACTATGAAACATATTCTAGTGTTAGATGAATAGTTTGCATGAAGAGTAAACATAGCGGAAGATCAAACATATTTTGAAAGTATTTGATCTTTACGTTAGCGACGTAAAAAAGAATTATCTGTTTTGTAATGTGACATTTTTTAAATATATGTACGTATTTCTCATCTACAGAAAGGAAGGTTAGTAAAAATTAAATTAATGAAAACAATTAGCACCTAAAAAATGAATAAACTAATATATTAGTTATATTTAATTTTATTTTTGAAATTTTGTTTACTACCTTTAACATTTGTTTTTCTTTTTAAATAGTCATTACTTTAGTGCTTTAACATACAGCTTTTATTCTTGTCATATGTATTATGTAGACATATTCAAAAGATACATCTATAACATGACTGCAATTAACATGTAACAATGAGTTGTGGTTATGAGTATACAGTCTTTCGATTGGAATTTTGTGTCCCATCCTCTCGTTTACCTTTGACTTGTTCTATTCATTCTTTCTCTGTTTTAAGCGTCGTAAATGTTTTTTGAATGCAGAATGGATTAACTTTATCGCTTTGGATTTCGCAGTGTTCCTTTCTCTTCCTGTACTTTCTGTTGCTCGCAAGGAGAGCCGCGTAAGAATCTCATTTCACAGCAACGTGCAACGTCCTCTATAGTCATTTTCTTCGTATACATATATGCATCATACGAGGATGTATTCGAAAGAGAGATAGCCAGAAGGCAGAAGCGTCGCGTTATTGGGTTGCGTAACGATTATTGGTGCGATCGGTCGTGAAGACCCAGCGTGAAAATGTAGCTAGCGGAAATGATGAAGAGGCCCACTAATTGCATGTCCATTTGATGGTGCGGCGCGTTCTAATTAATGATTAATTCCGAAATTCGTTGAATTGAATTTGCTAGAAATTAGGTCGTTGCTTGTGTTAGTCTTTAGAGCTGTATGGATAATTTGTAAATTCTAATGGAGATCTCTTATGTATATACATAAGCCGTACTTTTAAGTAGTTGTATTGCATTTTATTAGGTGTTGACTCTTTTGTAGTATAATAGAATTAGATATTTATTAATTAGATAATAATAATTTTTTACCTATTTAAAAATAAATACTTATTTATTACTATAAATATATATATATATCCTACTATATATCATAGTACTATAAATGCTATATAAATCCTAAAATTTATTATGCTTCTTCATCGCCACATTTTTCCCTTTGTCAAATAAATGATAACTTAGACGGCCAGCAGCGTATAGATTCGGATGCTAACCCATTTCAGAGACAGGGAATTGATATGAAAGGGAATATTGCAAAAGTCGAAATAACCGTACTACGCGGATTATCGTCGACCCAATATTTTATCTCGATAGATTATACGAACAATGTGGGATTTGCATTTGATCGAATGGATTAAAGAGAAATTAATGAGAAGCCGCCGCGCAAAAACGAATAATAATGGTGCGTAAATAATCAAACGAAGAGCACGACGAAGCAATCAGTAACTATCGTGGTAAGCGTAATAATATTAAGTTTTATGTCACGTGTACCAGCTCTTCGTTCGCCACATGTCTTGTATAAAATATGCACCCTTGTTTCGGAACTTTTTTAATTAGGGTGTCTGGGTTCGAGAGACAATGAATAGGGATAATGTAAATTTTTCACAGCTGGCGCGGCAAAGCGTCCCGTTTTATCGCAGATAATAACATTCGTAAGTAACTGAAGTAGCGGACATTTGAAGTATTTTACTTCCTTCTTCGTTAACGACTTCCTTGGCGACGGCTTTTTGTTAAATCACGTTAAGTAGATTAAATGTCGTCTCCTGTCGTATTCCTTATTACTATTACTGCCGAGGAAGCCGCGGTTTCCTTTTATTATGAAACTCTTTATATTACTTCGAATTCTTATGCATAGTAGAGCTTGTTAATTGTTATATAAAATTGTTGTCTAATTTTATCTACTTCTGTGACGTTACATTCTATCAATTTAAATAAAGGAAGAAAGAATAAATAAAGGAAACTCATATTTTGCACCAATGTTGTAATAATCTATCTTGAACTTAGCACAATCTATAAAAACTTTTATATTAAACTAAATTTACATTAAATATCAAATATATCTGTTTTTACATAAGTAAAATATTAATAAAAAATATAAGCAAATAATAATGTACATATAATAAATATGAATATATCAGTGATAAAACATGAATCCATTTTTAATATTTCTAATGATTTCAACAGCCGATATTCAGCCGCACTATTTTTTCCATTTTGACGATGCACAATGAGAAGTCAGAGCAATGTCAGCTACATGAATCTTTATCAGCATTCCGTCTATTCATGAAAATCATGACAGGTTTGCTCTTCTTTTTTTTTACGGCCGGCTGTCCCGTACGCTGTGGAACATCACGGATGGGCTCTTCGTGTTCGTCCTCGACTCGTTTGCGTTGCAACGGCGCGTAACTACGAAAGAGGAAAAGCGTTTCACACTGGCAATAAATAATAACGAATCCACGCGGTCAATGTGCCTCGTGACCGATATTCCCCATTTTCCTCTTTTCATTTTTCTCGCTTCTCTCCCTCTTCCTCCCGCGCTTGTTTGTATCCAGTCAGAAACATGGGAATGGGTGTCGAGAGTGGATGAATTTACGGAATGTCAAGTCACTATCGATAGTCACTATCGAAAATTGTAAGCTATACTTTGTGTGTGTGTGTGTGTGTGTGTGTGTGTGTGTGTGTGTGTGTATGTGTGTAAAATATTTTAAAATTCAAATATATATTTGTAAACACAATTTTCCGCAGTAAAATATACAAATTGAATTTTATTCCAGTTTAATAATCACCAGTTTATATAAACATGGACTTCATTTTTTAATCTTGGAGGAAACTACAATTATAATAGTACAGATGAATATTAAAATAAAGTGTTTTTGTAAAATTTTTTTAAATATCTCTATTGATCTTATTTAAACATTTCTCTATAACGATGAAAAAATATTTTAAATAATAACGAGTTGCAATAATATAAATAATAATGTATTTACTCGCTAAATATGCATCGTAAACATATATATTCCGTTTTGTTGGCTGTTTTTCTTTGAATTATAAAATGAATTAATTAATATTAAGTAGCTCTGTAAATTAATTAATTTGCAGATATCTGTATGGTTGACATACATTAAATATTTTTGTTTATTTTTATTCATCTAATGTTCAAAAAGAAGGAATTAGCTATTAATTTAGGTATTAATTTAAAAGAGTTTTGTTTACGTCGTAATAAACATTATAAAATATTTGTTTACATTTTGTAATATATATCTCCTTTTGCATAACAAACAAAGTACTGAAGAGTCTACTAAAAGCTCTTAAGTATGCTTCTAAAAACTTTTCTCTATAAGCTTTGGCAAACTTCGAAAGAAGCTATAATAGTCGCTACGAATTTTGTTAAAAACGTCGCGATACATTTTATACCTATATTTCTGAGACGAGAAAGAGAGAGAGAGAGAGAGAGAGAGAGAGAGAGAGAGGGGGGAAAAAGAGAGATAGAAGGAGGCGAGAGAGAAAGCGAGAGCTTGCGTTCCGTGCGAGCAATAAATAATAATGCATCTATTCGCTTCACAAGTCCGATATTTTCCGCCATCCTACCGCCATTTTCCTCGCTTCCATAGACATTTCTCTCTTTCTCTTTGAAGCCGCGCTACATGCAAGCAGCAGAACGCAACAACGGCTGCAGACCCTACACTCGAGAGTAAACGAATCCACAGCGCAATTAGCTATTATTCGAATGAAAATGATACACGGCTTCTATTCTGTGTGCAACAAAGGACGCCGGAGAATGGACGCGGCGCTCGCTCGCACGCGCATGAATCTTCCTCAACGCTTTTTTGCGGAAATGATCGCATTCGCGATGCACCTCGTGTGTTTCCGTGTGGTTCTTGTAATGCCATTATGGGCGTACATAGCGCAAATGTAAAAAAGACGTAGCGCACAATAGAAATATAGTAACAAATATACTACACAAACGTATCGTCGCGTATACGCCAATTTACAATGTTCGTTGCAAAAAATTTCAGGGTAGGTCAATGCTTAGTTAAACCTGTTCACGTTATAATGACACTCACACGAACTTCTCTGTTCGTCGTTCTTCAATTATTTTCTGGCTTATCGGACTCATTTAATGAAAATTATCCAATGTTTCGCACGAATTTACAATAGTATTTTGTCGATGGTGAAGAGAAGGTAAAAGAAGAAAGCGGGACGATCGATGAGGATAGCTGTGAAAATTTCTGCAAGAATTGTAGGTTCCATGTCAAAGGAATATAATATTCGTTTTACTATAAATTATCCAAGCGTGAACAAGTATAGACTTTTATCTTCAATATGAGAAGAGAGAACGATAGAATTTTCTGTTGTATAATATAAATTGTAGTCTTTTCTTGCTATTCAGGGGAGTATGAGGAAAACATGGCAAATGAGTTTAATAAAATTAAATCTCGTTTTATAAAAGTGACGCTTAAAGTAAATTAGAATTTTTTTTCAGTTATTTCATATTTTAAATTTCGAGAGTTGTAAATTAATTAGAATATGTCTACACGATAAAAACTAATCACTTTTAAATATTTAAAGTTCTTCCCTCTTCATTATCTCTATTCTTCGCTATTATGAAATTTTAAGGAAATCTTTTCTTTCGTAGTTATCAAATGTATCACTGCCATATTTGAATATTTGTGTTACCAGAATGAATAATAGATGAAGCAAAAAAAAAAAGGTACTTTTGCAGTCAATAAAACAATAAAACCATAAAAATCCGTAACTCCGCGTTTATGAGAAGTTTAAAATTCAGCACCATTCTGCTTTTTAACTTTTATCAGACTTGAAGTCGAACTAAACCGCCATATCCGCGGGGCTCCTTCTCTCACAATAACACTTCCTCTTTCTTTTTTTTTTTTTTTTTCTGTAAAGAGATCCGCGCTCGTTCGCCTCTTTCCCGAGCATTTCGCGCCAACGTTTTCCCGCTGTCGCATCTGTTCATGCTGCTGCACGACAAAATGACGAGAGAGAAAAGGCGCTTCGTGCTAGCAATAAATAATAACGGATCTCGTCGGTCGATGTGCCCCGTGAACGATACTGCCATCTCCTGCCTTTTGCAACCCTCCCTTTACGCGAAATAGCTACGTACCGTCAGCAAAATGTAATAATGGCCTCTGAACTTTACGTTGCTCACATCATTTTTCCTATCTTTCCGTAACGTAGAGGCCCTTTATCCACGATTAAGCGTCTGTAATCTTTTCACAGTGGATTCTATATATGTTAAACAGTGCTAGTGACTGCCACACAGCGTTGAATACGTGAATCCAAAACAAGCAAGAACATTGTCCTTTTGCTGCTTAATTTTATTCCAGATGAAAAAATTCCATTCGGCTATTGCTCTCTTTTCACTCTTTCTCATTGTTCATTCATGTTGATAGGCAAAGACACATACCTCCGATCGAGAAATTCGAAACAAGTGTAGATTCGATTTGAACAACGAAACGCTCTAAAATGCTTTTGTTAAAAGAACCGAGATTGTATGAGAATTAACACAATTGTTGTACTTGCGTAAGCGATATCGCTAAATTTCAAAGTGAATGCCGTTGTTTCGTTTTACTAATCGTCTTTGAACTTTTGTCGTATTCGTTACATTGTATGTAACGAGAAATCTTTTTGACATCATTGAATCAATATTTTGCTTTAAAACTGTAAATGTTTATATAGAATTGTAATTATTTTCTTAATTTCTACGATTGACATGTTTATTTAATATATTTTATTTATATAGATTTTAAATATACAATTTAATTATACACATTTATATTTATAGTATAAAGAAAACTAATATATCTTTACAAATATATTTTTAATAAATCGATAAAGAATATACACAATTACATATATAAATTATTTAATAAAGTTTTTAAATAATTCGCAATTTAATAGGAGCAATAGCGAGATTATTTTAAGCTAGAAAAAATTTAGAATATTTTCTATCTTTGTCTGTAAATTTGCAAATATGTCGGAGCATATTTTTTGCGTAATATATCCTTATTCGCGCTAGATCGATGATTCCAAGTACTAACGGCGAGCGATTTTTTCCAGAATGCGATAAATTCCCGTCTACGCTTCTTTCTCATTATTCGGTTCTGTCGTTCGCTAGTGCACTCGTCGATCAGATAAGGGGATACGTGTCCACTTCTGATCGGAAAATTCGAATCGCGCGACCTCGATCCGCCGTGGATTAAATTTAGAGAGAGGTAACGAGATGCCGTCCATCGCTTCTCGTCCGCCTGCTCCTCTTTGGCTGTGCTACGAAATCCGACGAGGATGTAAATGCGCGTCGATTATGCCGTAAAAAAGATAAAAAAATCTATGCTGGAAAATAATGGTCGCATAATGATATTCTTGTGTTTTCAAGATCTCAGTTCTCCATATTAATACGTATTAAAAAATACAAAAATCTGATTCTATGTTATTTCAAAAATAATATTTATCACGAGTTAAATTATTTTTTTATATGATAATTTTTTGTCCGAGAGAGATAGAAAAATTCACACAAAGATACTATTTTTACTGTCATATTAGTTATGAGATATCTGCCGAATGAAATACTCGACATGTATGTTACGAAATATTACTTTTTTATAAAACTACATCTATCGACATTTTTTTATTTTTAGATATATGTAAAATACGGTTTATTGCTACGTAGTTCGTACAAAAGCATTTCAAAAATAATCACTATGAATCTAATAACCCTACGAGCTTTGCAAATTTGTTACGGCGCATTTTATCACTAATAAACTGAAACGATGACAAAGTTCAGAATTTCAAACGAACTGTGACAGTGTAGTTAATAACATTAATTTTCTGTCGTGCAAAATCCGCGCGTATTCCCTCTCCCGCTTCCGCTTATGCGTATTTGCCAACAGTAATTAAGCCGTAAGCATATTTCGCGTTTCCACGGACTCACGCCGCAACGAGTGCGACTATTTTCATGCGACAGGCCGCATGCGATATAGCGCTAGTCGTTCCCTACAATTGGAGAATGAAACGGATTAAATGGATTCAATTGCTGCCGTGAGAAGAGTGCAACATCCAACACCTCACTTTCGAAATGTCACGTAACGAAGTATAAAAGTCATTCACAATTTTGGTTTCAATAAACATCTCGATTCATTTCCGAAGTTTTAATCCAATAATAATAATAAATAAATACAATACAATATTATGTCTCGTAATTATTTTATTATTTTAGTATTTAGTATTTGCAATTTTATTTTTGTAAGCACATTGTTTGCGTTATCCAATGAGATGAGAACGATAACGAAAGAATCGATGCAAGCTATATGTTATAAATAAATATATAATTTAATACGTTAATATGTTTTAACTATACGATACAAATCGATTTTATATCTGATATTTCATTTTTTAATAAAACTTTAAATAAAATTGATTGCCTCTTTTGTGCAGTTTTATTTTAAATTTATTTTATGATATTTTCATATTGTTTGATATTACTGTACTTTAATCTTTCTTTCTAATTTCATAGTTTGTAATTTATCATTGACAACATTTAAATAATTGTTATAAAATATTTTTATATATAATTATAATAGGATTAACTTGAAAATATTAAGTGGAATATTAAGAGAATTTTTATTCGCCTCTTTATAATTTAATTAACAATGCATTTTTTTATCATTTTATAAATTTTATTACTTTAGTTATTATATAATTTGTTGGATATTCGTAAAATTGATTTAAAATTGAATTAGTGATAATCGATTAAAACCGCGAGCACAATGGTCAGAAGATTTATTACAAATACATTGACATACCTAAGAGAGGATGATGCGAAAAAATCCTGGAAAGTGAAGCAAGAATGAAAGAAAATTACATCACGGCAAATGAATGCTCACGAATACAGTCACGTTATTAATTAAGCAGTCCTAGTTGCCGGAGATGAATACTTGATTGGAGCAGTCCATTCTAATTAAAAGTTTAGATTAAAAGTTTTGTATTTGTAATTTCTTTGAAAATATTCGCAAAAGATTGCTCTGCAACTTTTATAATTTCTTATAAATATATTTCTTATAAATTTAAATATGATTGTTATAATTTTTATGAAGTGTAATTTATGAAGTGGATAAATATACGAACATTTGCTTATTTTATTTCATTCATAATTATCCTACATTGTTTGCAATATCGTTATTTCTTGAAACGTATCTCTATCGTAGAAGGAATAGATATAGAGAAGCTTTAGGAAAGCACGAAGAGAGAAATTATACGGAGCTGTTCTCTTCGCTAAGGCTTTGCTTTATTAAAGGTGAAACTTCCAGGAACTTCGAGATTATTTAATTAAGTATTCGTAATGGAAAAGCAGTCATTCGTGAAGCACGGGATATTAGACCTGCTCTTGCATTGTATATGAATTATTATCATAGCTGTAACAGATATTCTTAAATAGATGGCTCCCTTTAATTCAATTCTCACGAAACCACCAAACCGCTTTTGACGTAATTTATTTTCAAAAGATATTGCCAGGTCTCTTTCTTCCTTTCTCTCTCTATCTCCTGCCTCCTACCCCTCTTTCTCTCTTTCTCACGAAAATTATTCGCGTTTGCTATGAAACTTCGTGAATTTATTGGAGATTTATTAATAGTTTACTTCTTGTTTATTTATCTGCATTATATCTGTCTTGATTCAATATACAAACGTAATAAAAATTTGATTTAATATTTTATTTTAGAATATAGTATTTTAGAACTCTATGTTTTTAATTATATTTCTACATATCTAATTGAATTGTGTAATTGATTGATTTCTAAATTATTTAATGTTTCCTTGATAAGATTTGAAGTAAAAATTAAACGATGTTACACAGGAGAAATTGTTTGCACTTTTAGCCTCACTTAATCCCATCATCATAAAAACTAAACGGAGGAACATCGCGTTTAATGACATATTAAATGACATATTAAATCCATAATTGATCTATAAACAGCAATTATCTGCAGTTATCTAGCGTGAAAAATACGCCGCGTATATTCTTTTTTACAAGCTACGAGCTACACGCACCGCGATCTTACGATTACTTATTTGTGTCACGGTGAGCAATATCGCGAATTAGAAGTAACAGCGTAACGGGGCCGCTGCAAAAGGATGCCGCGCCGCGCCATAAACGCATTCGCGAAACGCGCAAACGGGAGCTGGAAGCGGGCCGCGTAAAATCGCATTATCCCGAAGGCGCTATTCCCGCTCTCACGGGGTTATACTTCGTTTCACGAATTTTTCCGCGTCCGTGCGTCCGCTGCTGGTTTTCGAAGCTCTCCGCCCAGATCGCAAAATATTCAGGGAGTTATATGTGTCTTTCGCCTGGATGGGTAGACCGGCCACCAGCAGGAATTCCCTCAACACGTTTCGAGGGTGAAAACGAGGCGCTTTGGGAAGAAGATGGTGGGAGGCTTGCAGCGCGAGGCGGCTGCGGTGCGAGGCAATAAACGCCGACACTATCTAGCATCCCCGGAATGTTATATAAAAGCTCATAAATAAAATTCCCATACGCTCGAAGAGGCAGCGCGTTGGCGCGCGGGTCGGCGCGGTTTTTTTCTTAATTGTCTTTACCACCCCAGGCCCAGGACGGCGCCTGGAGTCGACGTCGTGGAACTTTTCGAAGCGCCCGGAACGAGCGTTTTATACGTTTTGCGGAGCGTAAACGACATACTGCCATCGCGTATCGCGTATGCATCGTGCGAGGTATCCATCGCTACTGAAAATCGAAGGCGTGCGTAGATGTGTAATATCTTTTCTAAATGAGAGGTGCAAACTGCACATCAGCTATTATCGATAACGGCGCATCGTAGTGCTAGAGATGACTTTACCATTTTGTTTACGAGGGAATTTTTACGAGGGAAGCGCAACGAAATTTCACAGGCCACGGAAACGCGCATTTCATAGCGATATTTCACATGACATACATAATTTGTAATGATTTTACGTATATATATATATATATATATATATATATATATATATATATATATATATGAGATGTTAGTACATATTATATAATGTGCTTATGTAATTTGCTTTCTTCTTCTAGCTTTTATTTTTAACAAGCTTTTTAAAGGAATTTATTAATTTCTGTTTTAATAAAATTTTATGCTAAATTTTTGTTAAATTGAAACCGTTGGTATTAAAAATTTATATTGAGAAACGTTTACATTAAAAATTATTAAAAAAAATGGAAGCTACATAACTGAAAAAATCAGAATTAATCAAAAGTCTGTTAAATATATACGAATTCGAATGGAAATTGATTGCTTTACTTTTAATGTAATATAATATATTGGTATATTTTAATTTAAATATTTGGATTAATGATATTTTCTTTATGTATGCTGTTTGTACTGCAATATGTATCGATACAAACGTCAACTATAATTTAATTTGGTGATAACAAATTTATTTGGTAAATTAATATATATACCTCGACTATCGTAAGAAATATGAATTTGCAAATGAAAAATGATAAAGATCTCGCGTGCCTCGCCGTTATTTTCATTTCTCTGTAATATCTTAATGACTGACATTTTTGCACGAAGCCAAGCGTCGGCTGCATTCCGCTCACGTGACAATAACCGCGCAATACTAAATGCTCAGGCAAGGGACTCCCTTTTCTACAAATTGCTCATTATAATTCACCGCATGTAATCGTTTTTACTACAAAGTAAGGTATATAGACACGACAATTATTTTACACACGCTTCCTCGACGCGTTTCCTCGAAATATATGCTTGCAATTTGCTCGTTTCATCTTGCAGAAAATGTCCCTTACACATTTTGTATTTTGCATAAAATACGGCTTACACGACGGTTTTACATTTTTTTCTATATTTTTACGGGCGCACAACCCGAAGTGAGGAACTCGGGGCACTCGCCCGCCAAATGTATCATGAGAAGCTGTATCGCAGTATATCGATCTCGCCCAGCGAAGGACCATTCGTTATTCGGTTCCATTTGACCTCCCGCGTTCGTCGTATAAAAAAGGAAACTCGAAAATAAGTGTACAAGAGGAGAGAAGGAAAGAGAGTGTCATGGGCTACTCACTAAACGGCGTCTAAAGCTCTGTCCGCAAGCTAAGTAACGAGCTTTCGGCCAAACTTTTTTCCTGAACGGCTGCCAAGTGGCCGAGGGGTGTTTGCAAGGGTGGTCGCTGGTGACGGGTAAAAAGGACGAAAGCTGAAAAAAGAAAAATCCGCTTCTCTTTCGCGTTTTCACCCTCCGGCCAGCTTTTCTGTTCCTAAGTTTTTTGTCTGTGACAAGCACTCATTAAGCTCATTTGCCGTTCAATACTAAGTTTCTGTCTTTAAGGACATGCCACCAAAGAAAAGATAAATACTATTTTAATATATCAGATACGTATTGACGAAACGTTTCATAAGTCTCTAAATGACTTTCTGTCTCTAGATGCATATTCTGAGAAAATGCTTGTTGCGGGATATTATTTTAAAGTGGAATTCTGCGACAGTATTTCCATAATTAATTAAGATAGCGCTTTATAATTAAATATACTGAAAGTAACTAAAATGTAATTAAAATGAGTAATGGAATAAAAGCATAACCGTGGAATGATAAATATTGTTGCGTCTGGAGCGTGTCAAGCAAATAAATGATTATTAAAATTATTTTTAACTTTACAATTACTTAAAATTTTTTTATACAAACGGAGAATATTATATAGTAACGATTTAAAAACAAAAGTGGTCGGACTTGGCATTGGAATTGGACAGATCCTATTGTAGCAAGAATACTCGACGATTTGATTATTCTACTTGTATTACAAATTTATGAATTTATATAATAATTATTTTACAAAATGTTATATTTATGTGTAACAAGTTTGCATAAAATAATTGATTTAAAATTGAGTGAGGACTGTAATAAAACGCTTGTAATAAATTTAATGAATCGTGACGTGCAAAACAAAAAGCAGGAAATTGACAATATAATTTTGCGTGTTCATTTAAAATCGACAGCTATAACAACATCAAGGATACATTCAATATGATTCAATATAATTTAATTCACGAACCGACATACACACTTTCGAAAAAATATTTTATATTCTCTGTAATTTAATATGTGTTGGCAGTGGCATAACTCCAGACTGTCATTAACCGATGTACTTAGAGATGGTCATGCACCAGCAATTTCTGAGCGTATTGCTAATAAAGGGTTAAGTGCTGGAGCATACGCTGATAACTGCAACCTGGAATATCATAGCTCTAGCGAGTCGCTTAGAGCATTTCGGAGTATTGCATGGCGTACCGTCGCATTGGACTGCACATCGATGTACCGATTCTGTGCCCGTTCGGTACGCATGATTGGTTGGTTTTCGAATCAGCATGGATATACGCAAACCGTGTGCATCCAGCGTGCGCGATGCATCATTGGACCGCATCGATGGAATATTCAGAAAATATATATTGTGTAAAAGTACACAACTGTGCAAAAATATTAAATGTATATAATAATAAAATTTTGTCTTTTTCTTTTAACGAGAAGATAATATTGATATTTTATAATGGGACTCATGTTTGATATAAAATATTTAACTTTGTTAGATAGAATTTTTACTTGATTTAGTTTTTTCTTTTTTTTTTTTTTTTCTTTTTTTAATAGAACGTATTTTATGGAAAATTAGCTGTGTTCTATATATTAGGTACTGTGCAGAAATTCACGGTAGAGAAATTTTATTTAAAGCAACAATGGTTTTAACATGCAATGTTTGTTTATTACAACTGCCTACACTTGCACTCGCATCCATTAGATGCGTCTCCATAATTATTATTCAATTTAGATTACGAAAATTGCAACGAGCGAAGCATGAAAGTGCAATTGTAAGCAACATACAAGATGCAAAGGACCTTTTCATCGGAGGCTCTATGGAATTACGTACGATGTCAGTGTAACGAGGCAATAGTCGGATTTTGGTGATATTACCGAGGCAAGTGACGACTAACGAGACACATTCATCAGCCCGCGAAGGTACAAGGAACGAGTTTCGTCCTCCGGTAGGGTGCTTCAATTCACTCAGAATAACGCAGTTCAACCCCGCCGGGCAAGCGTATATACATACATGTTCATGCACAGCCGTACAATTTATACGACATATACCTGTGTCTAGAAGGTGCCCATAAAGTCCCTACCTATTTCGTCGAAATTATGCGGAAACGTGCCTTCACACGACACCTGAGAGTCTAATTTTCTAACGCTAACGTGACGTGCGAACAGTCGCTATTTCTACTAATATATAATTCCATTCAATATTGTTTTGCTTTTCTTTAAAAACGATACATCGTAATACATCGTAATACATCGTTTACATTTTTATCTTTTTACGAACTGATAAATTATATCTCTCACAAAAATATTCATATTTTATTGGAATTTTTATAAAAGCTACAAGCTACAACAAATTGATCTAATAAATAAAAAAAATAATAAAAATAGCAAACATGTAATATCCTTATTTACTTAATAAAAATTACCTTGCGTATATATTCGAAGCTTAGTTAAAAACATTTTTCCAATTTGGTTATTTATACGGAATCAATTTTAGATATTTTTACATGAAACGCATATCTGAGATACTTTAACTTTAGTGATATTGACAGGGGCTTTATAGACACCAATTACATGAATAGAACTCGCGCAGCTGCGCGCAACAATGGACGATGGGCATGCAGTTTCGCCAATCGTATCTACGTATCCATTTTCTCCCTTATTGTTGGCGGTCAATCTCCAGTACTGAGTTTTCCAACGGCTTTTATGCCCGCTCGGAAATGCACCGGCATGTTTGGGTTATTACAGCTATTATTATTCATTCGACTCACATACTCACCGACGTTTGCTCGTTTATTTTGCGAACAATTTAGTCGGCCAGATGAAAAATCAACACGCTTTTCGATCTATATATTTAATGACAGATGATCTCAAAAGTGTTTTACCAAAACATTGAATTTTCGTAACAATTTAGAATAATTATAATATGTTTGCCTGTGTTTAACGCGTAACGTATATTTGTACTTTGATAACAGAATTAGTGGATTATATAACATCTGATGGATGTTAAAATAATTACTGTCATGTTTTGATAGATAAATTAACAAATCCAGCCTTTGTAACTCAAAGTAGGGTTACTGTATGTTTGAGTTAATTAATGATACTGGCCTGTAATTTCGGTTATCTCATGAAAGCACAACTCAACTGAGATCAATATCGCGGGGGTAATTATTAACACAGCGTAAACCTATGTATTGAAATAGGTAGATATTGGAAACGATGACGTACTGTATTGTTATTAATAATATCGTAACATTCATCAGCCCATTATCGTTATTATCGTAACGAGATGATCGTACTTTATAAAAAGAATTACTTGTTATTGCTTTCCCCATTTCCTTTTCCGTCTCTTCGTATTCTATTGTACTTAAAAGATCCTGAAAGGTATTAGCGATGAGAGATGTAACCGCTAATACCCGCCAATTATCATTCTGTACTACGTATACAATTACGCACTATATAATATTGTTAATATGCATCCTCTCCGCTTACATATAGCTGACGCAATACAATAGCTACATACAACAATTTAACCCTTATGTACGTAACAGTTTGCCGGGTGCATAACGGATTCCCTCGTACGTAGTAATTATTTCCTCATCGCAGTGAGGATCTAAGTTGAGCAGTAAACGTCTTGCGGATGTCGTTGCAAAATCTTCACATTACTATAACAATTTGTGAATATGATCAATTGATAAAAAGAGATAACGCTTAAATTTATTTGATTAAACAGCATAATTGATATTTTTATTATAAATTTATATAGTAGTAAATTTGTTTATTTTAATAATTCTTTTATACTTATTTATATAGTATAAAAATAACACTATGATTTCTGTGTATGCTTTTGTCGCACAAAATGAAGGATTTATTTATATCTTTAGAAAATGTATTGTCATAAAAATCGATTAATATGGTTATTTTATAGCGATGTTACAATTATAAATGTATTGATTTTTAATTATCCGAATAAAATACATATTAAATATAAAGCATTAAAATATTAGTGTGCAAATCGCTCTTCAGAATTGAATAGCTTTTTAGAATCGAATAACATTGATGGCATTGCGATCGGGTGTAATAAATTTAATTACAGGAAAATATTTATTTATTTTTTTTTTATTTTAATACATTGCGTAAAAATTTTTGGGCACACAGAAATATAAAATATTTTCTTATTAGTAATCTTTAGATTTATTAAATGCGGTCACGTTATCGGCTAAAAAATTGAGCACACTCTCTTCACCACAAGCACAATTACATTATGCCGGTCTCGTTTTCTTTTATCGTCGTAAAAACGCGAAGTATCGCGCAACCACCTGCTACTCGACGGTTGCTGCGCGTAGCAACACGACTTGGTCCTTTTTAACTTATTCACCCCCTTCCGCATTGTGCAATGCGTGATTTAGCACGCTCGCGTCCCGATAGGCAGGTGCGTTTCGCGCTCACAAATTACATGTCTACCGCTATTAGAAATCTATGACAATTCTATGACAATTCTAGGATGGCAGGAAAGGGGAAGCGCGAACTCCCGTTTCGCGAGGAGGCAGCGATGGTTGGCGCGAGCGAGGGCAACCCGAAAATCAATGCAACCAGCAACCGTACATACGCACCCTCGGCTTCCCGCGCCGTTGTCGAACGCAACGTGCGGATTAGTCGCACGGTTGTAATACGCGAAAAGTCGATACGCCGCGCCACGCGGAGACATACTATATCAGCTGAAAACTCGAATTGAATTATACTACTATTGAATTATAAATTAACTACGTTATCTCACAAATCATTGAATTTTATTTTTAATGAATTAAATAAAGGAAATTTTTAGAATGAGACTGTAGCCCAACAAATATATTTATAATAAGTAAATAATGGTAATATATTTAAATGGGTTGATATTTACCTCGCGCGTATTCTTGCAATAATGATTTAAAAGAATTGTCCGGACTGTCAAACAACGTTAATTGCATGCTTTGCACGGAAGAAATTTAACGTAGACTTGAAAGAAACAATGATCTTTTATAATATTATCTTATAACGGAGAATATAACGTAAGCGGCTTCAAAACAATATCTGAAATGCAGCAATTCCCGCAGCATCTCCACGCTTTGCATGTAACGTTTTATCGTTAATTGGCCAATTAACGATAAAATTGCATCGACGAATTAATAATTCCATTTAGTACAGGCGCGCCAGCGGGCATGCTTAATTATTCACAAAGTTCTTAGAACGGACAGGGTGTGACGAGTCTCTACGGTACGCTCTATTTTGTCGATAATTAAGCGCTTGCCAGTTGGCGTCTGCGATCCGTGTTAATTCCGAATTAATTCACGGTGGGATAATGCGGGATGGCGGGATAGCGGAAGGAGCCGGCTACGTTTTCCATGCGTATTTCTTCGCGAGTTGAGCCGTGTAAGTCGCAGCACAGTCACAGCGCCATCCAAGAGGTTTCAAGAAAATGGATATTGGTACGTAAAACGTGTGTAACTTTGGGCTCAAGCGTATAAGCTCTGTATCTTGATTGAAGCCAGGCTGGCTTTAAAGTTAAATCCCGCGGGTGGAGGTGGAGGGTAATGCCACACCGAGACTTATATAGGTTATCCAGCTCTTTGAATAAAACCAAAGCTGAAGTATAGTGCGATACGTCCTATTCGATTTACATAATTGACCGCACTTATTAAAATGACATGATAACTTAAAGAACATTAAAAATATGTTTTTAATCGATATATCATCTATTTAAATTTATTTACAGAGTAATCTGAAATATGAGGTGAATAATTTTTAGAAACATTAATTTTTGGAAATAAACACGTTTACATTGACATCTAGAGTTACAATATTAATGAAATAAATACAACACTATGTTTTTTTTTTACCTAATCTTGCAACAAATCTGAAGTACAACAAAAATCGTCCGTATCACATAGCCTTTTGTATTTATTACGATTTTTTAAAAATCCAATTTCCACTTTCCATTTGACGTGCGTTTGAGCACGCGTAAGAACCGAAGACACGTACCTCATTGATTTTCGTTGGTGCCTGGCTTATATCCATTACGAAGGCGACGTGGAGCTCGAATTAAATTCAGGACGGAGAAGAGAAACGGATTTCCCTCGGAGATCCATTAGATGTCAATTAGACGCAATATCGGAACGCGATGCCCGACAATTCTCCGGCCGTCGTCGATTTCTACGTTTTCGATAATCCGCTTAATATCGCGGCCCTTCCGACAGAAAGAGAGGGCATTAAGCCGAGATGAGAATTGAATTATTCGATTTTCTGCCATTCCACGCGAATCCGTCGAAACTTGCGTGAGTGCAGTTACGCATAACTATAACCGCTCGCGGATTGCGATGAGCCAGAAGTGCACAGGGTTGCTTCCCGTTCGGATATTCCTGTTGCGTTGTTCAGAAATTGCGATCGATAATAGTTCAATCATCTGTTGTGGAAGTTACGGTAAGCAGTTAGTGTAAACTTGATTTTCTGCTGTATACGTTATTCGTTAATGTTCCGCTGCTCATCAAACGTGATAAGTAATTAACTCAAGCATGCGATCAGAATTTTCAACGGTTTTTATTACGGCCAGGCGGATATTCGATGATCGCTGCATTAAGCGCTTTGGACGTATCGCGCTATTATCGCGATAATTATTTGATTATTCGGAGAAGTAATTACTTTTCGATTACAATAAATAAAAGATGTGAAAGCATTTTCTGTGTTTCTTTCTCTCTGAACACCGTATTTTATTGATATAATGCATTTACCGAAAATTCATATATTTTCGTGGAAGTTTATATCCTCTTGTTTTGTTTCTGCAAAACAAAATGGATTTACAATACTAAAGTTAAACTAAATAATTAAATTAATACCAATCTATTTCTCATATTAATCAAATATACTGAGTTGTTTATTATTATAGGAAGTAATATAACAAAATTTGCATACATAGCATACATAGCATACACAAAATATATAACTTAATTAATTTAAAGCAAAATTCTATATTAAATTCTATATTCTATTTTTTTATTGCATTTATCGTCTGCATATATCTATTAGCCTTTGCATTAAAAAAACCCTATCAAAATGTTTCTTTAAATTTAAATCATGCTTACAAAATTTTATATGTAATAATCCGACCAAATTTTCTGTAAAATTAATTGAGAGAGAGAGAGAGAGAGAGAGAGAGAGAGAGAGAGAGAAGAAAATTGAAAATAAATTGTTACATTCTTTTTAAAACTTATTGCTATATTTAAAAAAATACTAAAATTTGTTTTCAAATATTGATTGGTTTATATGTGTATCGATCCGTTTGTGAACAGTATTGCAACACGATTTCGAAGTGCACGCGCATCCATGCGACCGTTGGAATGTGAGAACGCTCGGTTACACTGGGAAAATCTTTTCCCGATATTCCGCGGCCATACCGTATTCGACCGGACGTGCGCGACGGCGTTTCGGAATCAGTTTCTTGCAATCGTGGGAGTTATTATCGTGAAAAATACTTTTGAATCGATCCACGATTCCAAAGTGGGTCGTGGGCTCGCGCTGAAAGGAAATCGCGCTGAAGCGAGCAATGATGAAGATGTACGTGACAAAATGCAGGAAGCGAGTGCAAGCGCGGAAATTCCGCGTGGGTGCGAGGTAAAATACAATTGTCTCGCGGGCCGACATTTGTGCAACAATTCTACGCGAACTGTCTCGATTATTTGAATTAGAAGAGTCATTACTTTAGTTCAAGTCGCGACAAATTTTGGTTTTCTCATTAAAATAGTATTATGAGAAGGATTCACGAAGATTACGCAGTAAACTCTATGAGTAAAAATTAACTTTATTTTTTTCTAATTTTTTGTATCATATTAATAATAAAAAAGCTTACAAGGTTTGCGCAAATTAATTTAATAAAAATTAAATTTAATAAAATTGCAAAATATTTTGAATGAGGAAATAGAATGCTCTTGAAGAAAATTCGAGTGCAGAACGTTTTCAGCTAAAAATCTTGCCTCAGAACTTGGTAAATATTAACGAGTCGGAAAAATTTCGGTTTATAACAGAAAAAATGCCTACTAGATTTTAACGTCATAAAGAAACATCGCTAAACACTTTACTCGGTAATCAGCTGTGAGATACCTTCTAGTCGCATCTGCCATGGGTGTAAAGCGTAAAGTTGTTGACATAAGCTAGTCGTACGAAGACTACCCCATTATACGTGCAATCTGCTTAGTATCATGACGCTCAACAGCCACCATAATGGCAACCTGACTCCCTTCGAAATTTGTACGCTACTTCGCGCCGCTATAGCAGCCACCCTCAACGCGTAATAAATTATTATGCTCCATTATTGTTTTCCCTTGTCCCACTGCCATTGTTAATTTTATTCGTTAATTTGATAGTCGCGCGAATCATTTTAACAATAACATTATTATTAAATATTTTACCCTTAAACTATTCGAATCTTACAATCTGCATAAATTAATATAGATCCTCTTAAATTTCAAATGTAATAAGCTTTTTTCAAGATTACAATAATATAGAACAAGTTCTTCAAGCTGATCAAGTAACAAAGAAAAAGATTATGTTATTTGATTCTTTAGTTACGAGAAGGGTTACTTTTCCTTGCGACGGCAAAGTACAGAAATACAAAAGCGATCGCCGCTTCCTCTAGAAGACAGCGATGACGAGAACAGAGGAGAGAAAGACGAGAAAAGACAAGTAGAAAGGGGCTGCGAGGCGAGAGAGTTGAAACCGGGCACTAACTAGAATTGTCTCTCTAGTGTCCTGACGTGTCTCGGCGCAGCGCGTATATATACCTATCTCGAGGTATCCCCGATGTTAGCTTTGCCTAAGGCAACTTGACACGTTTGCCTGCGACGAGGGCTCGGTGCCACCGGGCCTCGGAGATCCAGGGAACGGTTTCCTTCTCCGGGGCTCGGTCCTCTCCTCTCTGCCTGCTCTTCTCTCCCGGCTTGTGCATGCGCATGTATAACGTATCCATGTGTCCTAGCTATGCATTGTCGCTTACCTTATGAAGGACCGAAGCGCATTAGTAGTTACGCCGCCGGTGTAATTGAAATCGCCCCGAGGACCGGATCACGTCCCTCTTCGGGGAAGTACGGCGCGGAAATTCGAAAACCCGGAATTTTCGCAGACAAATGGTATTAATCACTCAAAAGAAGTGACTTACTTTGTAGCAAGTTTCACCCCGTAAGCTGTATAACCGAAAGGCGCGAGGGCGATTTCACTCGCGCGGCAAGGGCGCGACTCTAAAATCGGAGTCTTGTAATTTCGACGACGAATAAAGGCGAAATCGTTAAGTTCGTAGTTCGGTAGCGTTAATTAAATGGAAACTCCGGCGCTGCGCTATGCGCTTCTTCAAACTTTCCAGCCGTAAATTTATACGAGTAATTTAACGCGGGGGAGCGAAATTACAATTTATTCGCGAGTTTATATTTTAATCCGCTCGATACGCCGGGCTGCGAGTTTCCAGGTTCGCGTAAGAGAGCGCGACCGAATAATGAGGAGCTGCACGATACGGAGTTGCAGCACATGCACAATACACATACGATATAACTCAGTTACCATTCTCGTCTGCTCCTTCGTGAGATAAGTGATAATGCGTTACCGAAACTGCAAATTCGCTTTATTCGATAAATAAAATACAATTCTACGAAATCAATAATTACAATTCCACAATGAATACAATCCTATAAATTCCTATTTGATAATTCTCAAGATATTTTTATACGTACAAATGTTATGTCTCACTGTAACTTGTTTATTTCAACAAATCATTAATGACATTTATATAATCCTGACAAAAATTCAGCACTCTCATTAACTTTTTTGTACAATTTACTAAAAATTCATATAAAAATCTTATAATCCATTACATTTAAATGTTCTTAATCTTTGAACTTTTGTAATTTTTCATTTGAGTGTGAAAAATTATTTGATCAAGGATATAAAAATTAATATTGCGATACTCTCAAGCAAAAGCTTCGGCAGAAATTGTCGAAATCGAAGGAAGGGTAAAATCGAAGGAAGAGAATATCTTAGAAACTTCAATTTCGAATGCACGGCCACGGTGCAATAATAGTTAATAATCAGGAGGAGCAAGGCGACCCGCCGTATAATTCAGCCGAAACGCGTCTCCCTTGACGTTCTTGCGCCTTCCGGAATACCTCGAACGCGATGCTGGAACGTAATTTCGTGACTAACAACGAGAGAGTTGTCATCGACAGCTGCGGTTTAACACGGGGACGACGCAGCGCGCCGGAACGTGTATATGGCACAAGTTACATTATACGCACAATGTAACGTGAATTACATAGGTATACGTCCACACGCGCGAATGCGCTCATATCTTTGGAACGCATATATTGACGCTCTCGCCCTTAAAGTGAACGGCTCATAATGTTTGCACAGTCATCTGAATAGCGCTGCGCAGATGATGCCATTCATCTTTAACCGCCTCTGGATCTACATAGCAGAATGTAAATCACACTTGATGCTCCAAATTTGATATTTTGCGCGTAGAACGTAATTGCTTGAAGTAATGCCATAATTTAATTTAATTTATTAACTATTAGCATATGACTTATCTTTTATTATACATATGTACAATATACGTGATATGTACAATATACGAATAAAATTAATTTAAAAATAATGAGAAAGAGTTACCTGTAAAGATAAAGTAATATAAACTTAACAAGGCGTTACAAAAATAATTTTAAATGGAAAAATGCATTTAATATTTTATATATAAAATTATGATCATTCTATAACAAATATTACAATTGTTATAATGTGCTCTTTACGATATTAGGAAGTAATGATCAATATATCAATGTTTATAATAAAACATGAGACGTTCGAAATTTGTGAGATAGCAGGCTTATCAATTCATTGAATTCTCGTAATTAATATTTGTTTTATACATGGAGCAATGTTCTCAAGAACACAATATCTTCTCGAGAGGGAAGTGCTCGCTTTCATCGAATTGTTGAGCATTCTTATAAAAACCGGCGTTCTTCGTAATCGAGCGTAATTTGCACAAGAGTCTCTCTCCAGATATGCAACGTACATAAAGGATCAAAGTATGGCGCTTGTAACGCCTATAACCGTGTAATCGAAGCTGCATCCAACGCCTATGTACGCATCTACGTAAATCTATCTAGTGCCATAACACCCGGGCACGTTAAATTGCTGCTTTCGATTACATCGACACCTCTCGAGATTACGCTCTGCAATCTCGGTGTATCGAAGGAACTCCGTCAGGATTTCTCGCTCGGGGCTTTCTCTAGGCTGAGACTATGTTAATCACTCCTATCTACATGCATCCATCCCTTTCGCTAAATACCAATATTTTTTTTACGTGGCAATTTTGATTAAAAGCAACTGTTCACTCTTCTTCAATTTTCTTTTGTGAATCCATTTATTGCTTTTATGTGTAATTTTGTATCGATTATATTTACGTTTATTAACTACATAAACGACTTTCCGCAACCGCTTCTAAACGCATTTTAATCCTAATACAATTTCTTTACGATAAAAGAAAAATTATTACCAAAATAATAAAGTTTTCAAAATAATGCTATACTTATTATTTACTTATTATTTAAATACAAAATTTATTAAGAGCATATCTTTATTAATCAAAATTTCAATAATTATGAAATTCTGGAATTTTTAAATCATCTTTATTTTGTTTTTAAGTTATAAAAGAAAAGATTTATAATCGATAAATAATTTTATAAATAAATAAATTGCATTAATTATTTATCGAAAAATTTCATGGATGATTAAATCGTGCTAATTATTTATGCATGAAGGTAACAAATGAATCCACGGAAGAAGATTGACGGAAGACGGAAGAAGAGTGTACATAGGAAAATCGCGGGCACTGATCGAATCTGTCAAGTTGTGAAAAAATATTGGTATTCAGATAACGAAAGATGAATGCACAGGAACAATGAGTAAACCGCCCGTTGTTTTTCTTCTTCCAGTCCTGACACCTAATTTTCCGCACTTCAACTCTGATCTAACCGATTCGCTTACTGTCTCAGATGTAGACTTCCAAAACCTTCGTTTTCTCTTCTCTAGAAATGTAATTTTTTAATATATTAATAACTAATTATGCATTTTTAATTTTCCGTCTTGATTTTCTACCTTTACATATTTAAAAGTATCATCTATTAATATTATTGTATTATCAGCATATTTCAGAATGTAATGTATAAAATAGTTAAATTATTAAATTAGTAATTATAATTGCATTATAATTATTTTGTTATGGTAACATAAAGTTTATCTGATATCTGATAAATTATATTAATATCTATTGGAGCCAAGATTTTTCAAAAGACCACGTCAATCCTTCGCGACTTTCGACAAGAGGCGACGAAGAATCTGCACTCGACTCTCGCGAAATTATTCAACGCGCGCACATGTCGAATGCACATTCTTCTTTCGTCTCTGGCAAAAGTCTTGAGTTCCGATTGGCGGTACGACTCAATTTCCCGCACCCAGTAGCCGCAAGAGTGGCTAAAGTCTAGAGAGGGGGCTTGAAATTTCCAGAAACCAATTTGTCAGAGCTCAAGGCGGTTTTCCGCCTTCTCTTATTGCCCTCCTCTTCTCTCGACCGTCTCTTCTTTTTTTTTCCTTTTTTTTTATTTACGACTCGCATAAATCGACGTGGATTGCCGGTGATTCGCGAAACTTTCACGATACGGCTGTAGACGGCGAGTTTTACTAACTCGCTACTGGCCATCGCATCTCAGTGGTCTTTCGAGGGAGGAAGAGACGGAGGGTAGTAGAGAGCGCGAGGGACAGAGCGAGCGAAAACCCTCGATATAAATCGCCATGGGGCTCTAATTCTCGCCACAGTTTATATGTTATTGCATTTATCACGACTACGTGACCCGGGTTCGAGTCGCGCGAGTTCGCGCGGACACGCGTTGCACATACGAGAGATGTGTTATGTGGTACGTGAGGACATATATTACGACGGGGTACATGTGTGCGCTGTGCAACGCGACCTCCATGAAAACCTATAATGAAATATCTCCGGCGTGTCGTAAATTTCCGCCGAACATCGGCTATTTGCAAATTGTCCGACCGACGTGGCCCGGCGCGACGCGGCCGCGGATTGTCTTCGATGTTCGCGTCTAATCTCGGCTTTTCTGCCACTCTCCTTCCGATGCTGTAGCCATAAAATATGTAACTGCAACTGCTGCGCATCGGTTGCCGGATCTCAACCAGGGCCAAACTGTTGTTTGCGGAGATTGAGTTGAATTATAGCGTAGATTGCGTGTCCTCCCCGTGCTCTCTCGAGATGTCCAATTTTCTTTTGCTTGCGCATAGATTTGTCTTCCAGCTTGCCATGGTGTGAACATATTTTAGACTTACCGCGTGAATTACGCAACTGCATGTTAGATTCATCTTTTTCCGTCCCGAATGAACGCTGATGCCTTGCGGGAATAATGAATTAGATCTTTTGAGTTATTGTGGACAGCATCCCGACTGCATATATATGTACTATATATGAGACATATAAACTATGTATCTTCATATCTACGTCAAATTGTAATTATGATTTAAATTGTTACATATTTATTTTAAATGTAGCCATTTTTATCCATAAAGATTTCCCTTGCTGTATAATTTTTTTCAACAAGTTCAGATTCTATCTCCTTTCAGTGTGCGACGCATGATGCACAGAAATACAAAGAATGAAGAACAATTTTTAAACTCGAACTTGCGAATATCAAAATGTCGATTGTATTATAACTTATAAGAATTTTTCGCACGTTTACAACTAATAAATTCACCTCTCATTTCTTCGAACTAAATTGCGAGAACGGGAGCATAGAAAGATTCTACCATTCAAGAGCTTCATTCTGAGCCATTCGGAAGATTCGTTTGGAATGACGAAGTAGCGCTGTAAGTGCTTTCAAAGAATACTTGAATTCACGACTAAAATTTACTTAAATTGCCTCTTTAAGAACACATTTGAACTTTCCGTTATGACATTTTAACGTAATGAGAAATATTTTTATTTCCAATTTGCTTATAAGTATATATGACTTATTTCGGTAGATTCTTCACGTATAACCAAAACTTATTATTTTATTCATTATAAGCATGAAATATACTTGAAAAATACGAATCTTTCTTAACAAAATAATCTTTCGTTAATAACTACGCAATACGCTGCTATTTCACATATTTCTAAGTGCTACTACAACAGAGTATATTTCGCCCGTAACGTCTCGTGCAGTCTGTACGAAAGTTGCATTTTTCAGGTTTATCACGCGAATTTCAACCGGTGGATTTATCCTTCGTGCCACGAGAATCGAAATAAATTGTGGGAACGGCGAGAAGCACGCGGGAATTCTTTCCGCCGTCCGTTTCGCTTAAAGTTCTTGGCACAGAATAAATAATTTATCCGACTGGCCGCAATGAATAGCTCGCGGCGGTGGAAGAGGCGAAAACTTCTGTCGCTTATTATTCGCCGTAGCACGGCATAATTATCAGTGAATCAAAAGCGAAAGGACGCCAGGTATTTTGTGCAGAGAGTACTTTCCCGACTCCTTAATTCCACCCTCGCCGCGCGCACTCAATGGATCAATGTGTAATTACAACGACTCGAAACCGGGAAATGAAAATTAAGATTCCAAATGAATGCAAGAAATAAATTGCGTTCCTGTGAATTTCGCGGATATTACGACGAGAACTCGGCCAGAGGCGATGGCGAGACATTATTTCAATTAGGGAACATCAATTAGAAGGCACTAGCATTAGTTCACTTTCCCGTTGCATGCTTGAAGTCACTTTGCTGAAGTTTACGTCCGCTTATAGGACCGTCTTTGGAGTTTAAGAGTGTGAGAATTAATGTCGTGGCTCTCTGCGCATCCTTTGGGACACTCCAGGGAGTTAAGAAACGAATAAACATTCTTATCTTCAAGAAAGAGGTTGTAATAATAATATTAAGTATGGTCTAAAGAGAGTTCTGCAAATAAGTAATTGAAAAAGGATAATTAAAGTTATTATTTGTAATGAATTTGTAATGAATTTTTTTTTAATTAAAGAATCGTAACGAGTATACAAGTATTTTGCTTTGTAAATGTTTGTATGTAAGGGAACACTCAACTCCGTTGAGTGGAAACAGAATTTTACTTTGTGGAAAGAAACTTCTTTAAATTTTTATTTTTATCGTTGATAATAATGAAACATCCAGGGATCTAATATGAATCAATTAAAAGATAAGAAATCCTATCTAGAATGGAATATTCCGATGATTGCGGAGCAAAAGGGCGAACGAAATTGGAATTGTAATAAATTATTGAAATCCGATAGCATTCGCGGACACGACTGGATGAATATCTAACAATCGATACTAACCAATTTCAAGCATTTATGTTTGATATCAATTTCCCTTAGCCAATATTTTCGAAGCAACATGAGGTTATTTTAAATCCCCCGACTGCCAATTCGCTCTTTATCGTCGGCCACGTCAGAGAGCCATCTGATTGTTTCGTATTCGTATATCGTTTCCATCTCTTTATTTGATTTTAATTACCTCGATGAACCGTGATATATTATAAGAAAGAGTCAATGTATGTACGAGTGTACAAGAAATTGTCGAATAATCGATTCATGTCTATATTTCTTGTTAAAGATTAATATGGCGAACGAAATAAAGTTTTTTTTTATGAAAATTTATAAAGCATTAGAAGATGATAAATAAATTATCTATATTTATATTATTGTGAAATATAATTAATACGATTCTAATTTCTTCAGTTTTAGTTAGAATATTTCATTCGAAAGATAAAATAAATTTCTGATCTTTTTATTTGATTTATATTAAATTCTTGAAATGTCTCATTATTATCAACAAGAAGATAAAAAGTTTGAAGAAACTTCTTTGCATAAAATAAAATTCTGTTTTTAATTATCAGAAAAAAATGTTCCTCTGAGTAAAGCTCTTAAAAAATTAAACCTTACTATTTCAGTAGATTGTATTATTTCTATATAAAGTCCGAAAAAATAATTAAATTAAAAATTTATATTCTGTATTATAATAAAAAATATTTTAAAATATGAATACTTTGTTATTAAATGTATAAACATTTACGAATAAATTTATTAAATCAATTTTTGTGTTTACAAGAACAACATTTTTACAAGCAATCTAAAATTTTTAGAATATTTTCAGCTTTTTTAAGCCGGTATTTATTTATTTAATCCGATGTAATTTAAATATTGAATAATAAACATAATATGCGGTTTAAATATTGAATAGTAAATTATATAACATATAATATTACATAATATTTAATAAAGTATTAAATTATTAAGTTTAATAAAATATTAATTATTAAATAATAAAATATTAAATAATTTTATAATATAAATAGTTGTTAAAGAGCAATTAAATTTAAAAAATCTTTTTATTTCAAAATTTCTTTCAAAATATGCTTCAAAATATCAATATCGAAAAGAAATACGTGGAAAATACATGGAAAAGTAGAAATCCTTTCGGAATCTTCTTTGACTGTCGAGAACGGTTGGAGCTATATATAATGTACATGAGACATTTTTCTCCGACATCTCGGTGAAGCTCAGTCCGCCTCATTAAGCCTCCCGAAGAATCCCAAACCCTTCGTCAAGAAGAAGCTCCCGAAAAGAAAGCCCGCGGGATTGAAAAATCGCCCGACGTGACGCGGCAAATTGCGTCATCGTCGACGAAATAAAACTCGCCATAATTATCGCCACCTGAATAATTGCGAACGTCTCGTTATCGTGCCCGCGTGACTGCTTGCCAGGACTGACGGGAACCGGAGCTGGGCCGTTAAATGGAAATAATTCCCCTTGGACAGCTTTCCGTGACCCGTTTAATTCTTTCCTCCGTATTTTCCAACCAACCTGGTATACGTTAATGCTTTCATTTATCCGTCCTTTATTCAGTGTTCGTTGCTGTCTTTATGTATTATGTTAATACGAGCCCTACGGAGGAAATACGATATCCGTATAGAGCAAAAACCGGAAGTGTGCGTATAGGCGCAGCGTACTTAATAGCGTGGTAGAAGCTCGAGTTCCGTAAAGTTGCATTAGCTGCGCTTAGAAATTTAACTGAAGTTCGATCCGCTTTACGACCTGATATCAAAATGTAGCACGTAGTTCGAATAGTTTCCTTGAGATTGAGGTGCATGCTCTCCTTAACAGTTGTTCCTCAGATCGAAATGCTTCAAGAGTTTGCGTATTGCAGAATGCGTAAAATCATGTGAAACTTTTAAGATTGACAAAGACAGACTTTTCGAGAAAAGAATTAACTATAGATAATATGCTTTAAAAATTTATTTAAAAATTTTTATCCGTCTTTGAGAATAATATATTTGACAAAATGAATCAGCAATTTATTCCTCATCATTAGCAAGATTGATTTATTTTATGGTAAAAAATAAAATGTTTTAAATAAACGTTGAATTTCAAATTAACTCACGTTTCAATTAACGTTTCAATTTTTACGGTAAAGTTACGGTAGATTATTGAATAATAATTTTCTTCTAACTAGAGGAAAAGATCTTAAATGCAACGTTGAAATTTTATATCTCGTTATGCGACGTCGTTCTGAAAACGTCTGTCGATGAACAGCTTCCTGTCTCCGAAAGAAAAGTACGATGGAAGATTTTCACGCTCGAAAAAACTCAATAGATGGATGCGCGGCTCTTAAGGGACGAACGTCCGATGGGGATTGGACGTCCAAGGGGCACTGAATGGTCTTCGATGGCAAGTACAAGTGACGACGGCCACGAAAAAGTAGACTGCGTACGCATTATGAAAGAAATACCAAATGGAGTGGAAAACACAGGCAACCCTCGGTCTGTGCTTTCCACTTTTCTCACCCTTTTTCTTGCCCGACCTCGTCGCACAGTTCCATTGTAACTGGACTTCGAAGTTTCGCCGCAGCTGTCGGTCGACACGTTGAGTTACAGTCACTCCATCAAGTTCGCTGCGAATGGAGCAGTGGAAAGCGTGGCAATTGGTGGCTTTTACCTCTAACTTGCGAAAAATCCCGACAACTCGCCTCGCCAAAATGCGGATGCCACGGAGGAGTACACTCAGAACTTTGACTCTTCGATCCGCGAAGAGCTCACCTCGTATAACGTATTTACGATGGGTTGAAAAGGCGATTTTGTCCGATTAAACTGGATTTGTACTTCAATTGGACAACACCTAACAATGTTTTCTTGTATCGTTCGATTTTAAACTCTATTTTCGAACTGTGCAAAACAAATACTATACACAATCTTGTCTTTTAGTACGATCAGAACGTATATAATTTGAAAATATTTGTAAAATATGTAAGATCTATAAAGTTTGTAAAATTATAAGAAAAAAAGAAAATAGTTTTAGTATCTTTCGTGACACGTAAAGCATTAAAATATTACTACCTTTGATTTATACTTTCTTAGTTGCTTAATGTGACAGTAATAATTCAATAAAATTAAGAATTAAACATTAAAAACTTAAAAAATGTAATTTATATCTATTTAAATTGATAAATGTCCCTTTTTTTTTGGATACAATATTCAAAACTGTAAAATGGAGACCACTTATTTATTAAAAAAGCGTAAAATTGAATATCGCAATAAAATATCGCATATATATTTTTTTGAAGTATATACTATAAGTTGATTCCAAATTCTGTACAATATTTTCTACAGTTTAGTTTTGTTAACGGGAACAATGCGAGAGAGAAATAATTAAATTAAATCAAACGAAAAAGCTTGCGGAACAAAACGTGCTATATTCTATTTTTCGCACGAGTCCGAGCGTGCTAGTCGAAAGCAATTCGGCGTCCGGAAACGCGCGTGTAAAATCAGTGATTCGTATCGCCTGGGAGCAACATATTCCATAGTAACGCAAATACGGGATTCGGCATATTGCGTCAGTAAACACCGCATTCGTGTGTATTCACGTCGAAACGTGGGGACATACAAGCCTGCAACAGAGATGAAACTCGGCGTTAAGCGCTCGCCTAGATATACATACTTATGGGAGATGTGTATAGACGCTGGCTTTCTCAAACAGGGATATCATAGGACTTCAGGCACATTAATAGTGAAGTACGGTGAAAAGATTGAAAAAAATTATATTATCATCATGTTATCACAAAATTTTGATTAAAAATACCACTAGGAACTATTTTTAGATTGGAATTTCAAATTCAGTATCAATTTCAATCTTCTTTTTTTTTTTTTCTTTACTCTGAAATACATTACGAATTTCAACGCGATATTATGTAAAAAGTAATTTCCTGGCGAATCATATGTAATACGCGTCTGTTTAAATAAATAGCTGATGTATTAGTGATACGCTAGTATCACGAGATTGCTTTTTTTCGAGTTGGGTGAATCGCGGTCGAGCGTCTAGCTCAAGCGCGTGATTAATATGAATACTAACAACGCGGAAATTCGTCCCGTCGCGGCGACGGATTTCGCGCGAGTACCGCGGCTCAGCCGCGCCGTGCTGGTGCACAACGATTTAATTAGTTCCCGGGCCCGTGATTGCCCCTGTCATCTTATGAATATGCGGCACGAACATTTATTTCAAAGTTCGTTAATTCGAAGTCTCTGGCGTAAAATGCCAAGGGGTCGACGCCTCGCGACTGCTACGTACCAGTAAGGCCGCGACTTTCCGCACAGTGTCTATCATATCGAACACATCAATTTTTCATGAACGGCATGGATATAAAGGATTGAATGTGATGTGATGTAAATATTTGACTTTTCAGCACATCGCATCCTTCTGTAACGGAATATTCAAATATTGTGAAAAATAATTGCAACTTTTGAATTAATTTCCTGCATCATTATTCACGAATGATCACAGTTGATTATTCTGATATTACTGACAAAAATTATAATATCGATTTATAAAATTACTGTAAAAGCTGTAAAATTATTTACAGCTTACTTTGGCAGCGACGCACGGCACAAGTATATCCATGGTACGTCGCGATTATTCTATTTAAATATTCCACTTTTGCTAAAGTTAAAAAAAATATGCGGCAGATATCAGATATGGAACTTTTTTCCAGATGCATTTTAGTTTTTTCTGCTCCGCTTATTAAAGACCGTGCTTTCGGTACGAAGTTGTAATGAAGCGGTCACACCGCTGTACAACGTCCTAACATTGCGGCCGAACGAAGGCGACTTTTCTCCCACTGATATCACGGCGACTGCATGTTTCAGCAATGCGGTCGCGCAAACAAGCAGCAAGGGGTAGAATGTTTGCGGCGAGTTCTATAATACGGGCAGAAAGCCGCGGGAAACCTCACCGCGAAGTCAGTAGATATACCGTCGTATACGCGTACAATGCGGGAGCTTACGAATTTTGCGGAAAACTCATCCATGCGTGCAGTGTACGTGACCGTGCATTGCGTTATAACTCTGAGAGAGTAATTGTGGTCGCTCCGAGTGTGAATAGCGATTACTGAATATAGTTACGAGAATTCACGCAACGTGCTCCGTCGCCTCGTGCCATAATTTGTACCTCCCTCGAGAAACATATGCTGTTGGTCCTACGGATCTGTTTTGGCAATAAAATACAAATCATTTGTTATCTGGGTCTATGGTAAGAGAGAGAGAGAGAGAGAGAGAGAGAGAGAGAGAGAGAAAGACGAAGTGACAAATTCTCTTTGTAATATTAGAAACAATTTAAATTGCAATTTTTTTTAAATATTTTAATTATGCTGCCAATTATCTTTTCTCCTTTAAAATATTTAATTAAAAAGAGCTTGAATAATATTTTCTAACGTTATTAATTAAAAGAAAATTAATTTAGATCTTATAAAGTAGTTATATATAATAGCTGTTAAAAAAAAAATAAAAATTATATTATATTATCTTAAACTTATCAAATTAAATTATCTCGATAAAAGGCTTGTCAGTCATATTTCGCGTATTATTAAATGAGATATTCCGCACTCGACAATAATGGGGAAAGAGAAAATTAAATTTAAATTTAATTTAACTTACATAGATCAACCAAAAACACGTATTTTAATCGTACTTTAATTACTCATATGTAATATTAAACTCTCATAAAATTTGCGCGAAATCCTCTCCTTATAATTCCAGTTATAATCCGCGGTAATCTAACTACGAGGAAACGTAACTACTATACAACTATATTCTAGATCTAGTAGGAAAATAGTCATTGCGCCTCTCGATGGGCTAATAAATCTTGAGCGGCCGGTGCGCCGTTCAAGCTCTAACCAAAGCCGATTCGATCAGCGAACTTCCCGAGGTTGTTCCATAACGTGTGGTTTAATCGAGCGGAGCTGCGCTTGGTTAAAAACTTTTCAGCATTATTCGATAATAATAATCGTTGCACGAGCGCGAGCGGATCGAATGGCGGGCGGCTGTGCCGGGGGGGGGGGGGGGGAGGAAAGTAGTTTAAGCCGATGTGTGCCGCGCCTTGCTGTGGAACGACACCGCTATTCCCGAATTAGTTTCGATGTCTGACTTCAATGCCGTTACCACTTCCAACCCGGTGGTAATACCAGGTACTCTCCGTACCTCCCGTATCCCGTAGGTACGCTCCTAAAAACGAAGTCTGCGACAAAAAGTGGGACGTGAAAGCGCTTAATCGTTAGTGCAAAAGTAGACGTCAGTTCGCTTAATCCCGGAATTACGGGGAAAAAACGAGAATCGCACGTCAGTGAGATAATGAGAACTGCTTTATAAAACTGTAGAATATATACGTTTATTCATTCGATAATTGCACGAGAATTTTCGCATTGCTTTATATATTTAGGCAAGCGGGCTCTATCAGATTTTGTGTCGGACGTTGGCAAGTGAAGCGGAATATCGCGATATCGCGACTAGATGGATTTTTTAATCCGGTTCTTTTCAATCGCCAGATAAATATCGTGATATCTGTCATTTAGCGAATGCGTAAAAGACGTAATCTAATTTTAAACGATCGTTAACGCATCGCGACACGTCCCGAACGCTCGTCGTGTAAAACAAATAGTATCAAATTCAAAGGGAATATTAATTCGAATCGGCATCCACACGATGGTATAAACCGGATATATACCAGTTGTCGGTCCAGACCACTTTGCTTCCGGTTTGCCACATAAACGCGGCTGCCAACTGTTTGCTCTCGAGTTGTTTACAAACATTGTTTCACATTTGCGTGGTCCTCCGCCCCCCTAATGCACGGTTGGAAATTATCGATAGCTTTGCCTATTGCATACAACCATGTATATGTCTACACATAGAAGGTGTTTTGAATATATCAGGATACCTTAAGGATATCCTCAATATAGAGCAGCACGTACATCGCGAGCGCTAGTAAAATATCGTCGATGCTTTGAAAGGCATCACAACGCGATGGAAATTTTCCAAAACTACATCGCGGAGAGTTATTTTCATCACCGTGTTGGTGCTTATCATATTTATTATCTCCATAACTTGCGATGATCTCAAATATATATTGATAATTTTTATTGAACACTAAATATAAAATTCCATATACAATAAGTCAATATAAATTGTCTTTCAATCAATTTGTGAAATGTCTACATTATTTTACTTGCAGATTTCTCAGAATTATACTTTTTATATATGTAAATTAAGATAGATGTCTACATTATAAAAATACTGACCTGAATGCTATTATAAAAATTTATTCACACACTAAAGTTGTCAAAATGGTCTAATTTAATCGCATATTAAAGTTCTTGACTAGTCGCTGCGATTAAATTGAATCGTGATGTCATAAGCGAGAAAAGATACATTGAGATTTCTTGCGTGCCATTTGCAAATAAAAAGATATTTCGATAAAACAACACTTGAAATCACTTTAAGATAATTGTAGAAACGAACAGAGTAAGCGGCAGGAATTCTATTGCAGTTTACACTATGACAAAAAGATAAACTAACAAACATGAAAAATGACATATTGACAACGAAATTTTTTATTGCACGTTATTTCGCATCCACAATTAATTTAATTTAATTTTCAAAGTTATCACTTTTGTGAATTTAATTTTTGAAGTAATTAAAAAATAATTACATTTCATTCTCTAATAAGTTTGTAATAAAATATACAGAATGAATTGAAAAAGATTATTTTAATGAAAATATGTTTTTAGTAAAATATTTAAACAATGGACAAAAATATATATGAGTTGTTAGAAGCAAGTTATGACACATGACTATAAAGTCAAGTCATGACTACAAATTTAAGAATTTATAATCATAAAATGAAAAGAATTAAAAAATTTATTTATCTTAATTTCGAATCGCGAATGCTAGTTAGGATCTAAGAAATTTTCAATAATTTTTTCTTATCACACCACACTTAATAAAAAAATAAAGCAAATATTAGCATTGCACGCACGTATATTCTCAAAACATGAAAGTTTTTTTCATAATACCCCTGCCCTCTTGAAAATTAAAATTAAAATCCCACTGCTAGATGAAATTTTTGACGGAGTCTCTCAGATTTGACTCGCTTGCTAGAATTAAATCATGCATTGAATAATTATATAAAGATCCGAATGTGCATTTTAGTCGAGTAGTGACAGTCGTGGTACATATTTCCGTTACATACTAATTGAACCATTGTTTCCCGCAGAACGCGTGTATAATGATTTTCATCCTGCATGCAATTAATTATGCTTAACGAGGTTAATGATAGAGATTTCATCAGAAGAAAGGGATTCATGGCGTATCTGCGGGATATAATACCACACGTGCCAATCGCGAGTTCAAAGCGCAGACGAGAGGCTCGATCGAAGTCCGCGTAATCTCGCGAACTTTCGAGGTTTTAATCGTGCCCCGGACGGCAACTCCGACGGATCCGACAGTTGTAATCGTGAACCACGTAATCCGCGCATTTCTCGCGCAATTCGCAACCCACTTTTCTGATGATTATACTGGATCGCACGGATAAAAATAAAAAATAATGTTCGTCTCTCCACCTAGATAATTTCGAATTCGAGAACTCCTATTGCGAGATAAATTGTTGTAGCACTTTTGTTTAGCGCCAGTAGTAAATTGTTCAGTACTACACGACGAATTTTGCAAGTTTGACTATTTCCAGCGCAAAAAAAAAAAAAAGAAAGATTAGATTCAGTTTCGAACAATGTCGTATTTTTGAGTGGATTTTTAACTCCCGACGAACTTAAATACGAGTTGCTTGAGACTTGTATTTATTCCCATCACGGGGCACAGCAGCGCTTACCACGAAAAATTGTGAGGAGAGAAATAGAAAAGATTGGAGGGTGGAGAGCGCCGGACGGTTACTTTGGTTGTCCGGAAATTAAGAGTAAAAAGAATTGGCCGTCCGCCAGATCGTGTTACGCGAGAAAATCCGAACAACTAATAATGAAACGGGCTCTATATAGTACCGCGGTCGGCCGAGCGACTACGGGCGTGTCTATAAATTTACGACAATTTACTATAACGGCCAGTGGCCACGAGACTCGCGGCGGTAGCGGAAAAGCTAAATTAAAATTTCGGCCCGGCGTATCGGACCGGAAAGAAAAAACGGGAACGATTGAAATGACGGCCGAAATTGTGGCCGAAACGAACAATCGCGTGCCAGCCTGCTCTATGTAGTTTGTGGCCGAAGAAGTTCTTTTGCAATCGCTTGCCAGATTTTTTTAAAAAACGAGCTCTTTGTTTCTGCTCTTTGTTTTTTTAATCTTTACAATATTGCAAATATTATTTATCTCGAAAATAAAGAAAAATTTTGTAGATCTGAAGGGAAAAATCCTTAATAATGCCTGATGTATTTTTTAAATGTCAATATTTATTTGGTATTTATTTATTATTTTATAGTTTAAAAAATTTAATATATATATATAAATAACGTCAAGGATAAAGCAATTTTTATATTCTTTTTTAACTATAGAATATATAAAACATGAAAATAACAATACGCTATCGTGAAAAACAGATAAAATTTGATGTTTTATGACATGGCAGATTTAAACAATTTTTGGTAGTGTCGTGCCATGTCGATATATAAAAACGAATTTCACCCGAAATCTTTTTGTGTGAGTGATTGTCGGAAATCTGATATCGACTAAACCAAAAATTTTGAATTGAACAAAAAATATTTATTAATATTTATTTGTGTATATATATATTAAATATATATTAAAAATATATATTAAAAACATCGTTTCTTATTATCTTTCAATCAAGATTATTATATTATGTGAATATAATGCTTTACATTTTTTCAATTTTTTAGAAAATATTATTATATGACATTCTTAAGTCCATTTATGAAAAAAATAGCAGAATGATCCAATAAAATTCTATTTATAAATGTTACATACCTTTTGTTATATCAGATATCACTAAATCTCATCACTACTTCAATACGGCTAAGATTCACTTTTATCGCGCTGTCCGGATCAGACAATCTTAACGATTATATTATGATCGCAGAACAACGAAACATTAGATATGCATATGAATGGCGACTAGCATAACTATTGAAAGCACTGGAATTGTGACAGAAGATAATTTACGGCTTTCATTGCAGGAACAAGAATACCCTGGCTTCACGATGGAATAGTATAGCGATCTTCTGTATTTTTCATTTTAGCTGTTCCTAGGAAAGCGAACGGCGCTTATTTCTCCCTTCTTTTTGAAATTTGAAGAGAAGCGATCGAAAAGCTGGAGTTTGGCTTCTTCTCGCTATTGAATGCCACGGAAAGGAGTAGGAGAAGCTCAGACGATATATTGGAAATATCTCCACGATAGTATAAAGATTCCACGAAGAATAACGCAGACTTCATAGCTCTTTTGTACGCATAGTTTCGTCGGAATGTGATTCAGTTATGCATGAGGTGGTCGGCAGCGTAAGCCAAATCTTGGTATCTGGACGCCCAGGTTTGTGCTTTTTAGTACGATGCCAATATATAAAAATATATTGAATATATTTTATATATTGGCATCGTACTAAAAAAATTGTGTAGTTCTACGATGACGTTAACGTCAAATTGTTATCTGTTTTTTTTTTTTTTTATAAGTGGCTTTGTTTTGTATGACATGTACGTTTTGCTCACTATCTGATCTAACTTCTCATAACCATAGTTGTAAAAGAGAATATTAATCTATTAAATTCTACCATTCTCTAATATTCCATCGTAAAACTAGAGTATTCTTGTTCCTGCAATGAAAATTGTAAACTATCTCCTCGTCACAATCCCAGTGCTTTCAATAATTATGTTACTAGTCGTCATTCATATGCACGATATCTAATGTTTCGCTGTTCTGCGATCATAATGCATCTCTCTATCTGACATTGCAATGGTCATTTGAGGAATGGAAATTGTATGATTTAGATAATAAAGGATTGTACAATAATTTGTCATTGATATCATTAGAATCGAGAAATGTGTATTTTTATTCTCATTTTTTTTTAAGATAATTTACTAGATATTAATTAATAAAGTTGTCAATATAATTTTAAAATGTTCGACATATTAAAGACTCAATTTTGAATATGTTATAGAAAACGTTGAAAGTTTCGCAATAGATTAATTGTTTTGAGACCACTTGTCGATATTGCAAATATTATTAATAATAAATGTCAATACAATTAAACGACTATATATATTATAATATATATAATATATGTATAATATGTATATCCATTGATTCAACAAAATAAAATTATATAGAAAATTATTCAGATTTATTTTTCAATATAAACGAAATGGACTGCTTTATATCATTAATTCTATATTTTAGATAAATTTCATAAATTTTCATCTCATAAATTTACTAATAATACATTTTTTCAGTAACATTTTTATATTTTTTTCTTTTGTGAATGTGATATTGTGAAATAAATAAAAATTATGAGCAAGAAATGAAAATTATATAATATATTGTTACAAAAATAATATGGAATTAAAATGGAATAATGAAATATTAAACTTTCATATTCATATTATTTGTTTCAATAAGAATACAAAATAAGATTAAAAAAAAGAAGGGAGAAAAATTACTTTATTTTATTCACAAATTCTTCAGTATACCACAGGAACTCCCCAAATATTCTTAATATTTTTACTAGCTTCCCCTTTTGCAGATACGACATTTACGAGTAAAGTTTCGTATCACGACATTTTACGAGTAAAGTGTCGTTCACGTCATTGTTGCAAATCTTCACGTCCCACCGAGACCGTTGCTTCTTTCATCATTGAGAACAGCATTTTTTTCTCATCGAGCACACGCATTCGTTATTTCAATGCTGTCACCCTGACATGGCGACTTCTTAGTATTCAGCTCGTCAACATCCCAAAAGACAGCAGGGTAAAAGAAAGAAAGCGAGCCAATTTCAACCCTAAACGAGGGGCACAGCCCTAGCGGGATGAACAAATGTTCACCGAGTGCGAGAAACGCGTAAAAACAAAGCGTTGAAAACAAAAGACAATCAGTTATGATTCGCACCTCCTTTTCATCCCTTTACTTCCACTCATCCATTTCCCTCGCTGCGTATCTACGACTTGCGACGCCGATGTCGCTGAAAGACGCGAACATTTCTCTCTCCTTTGTCGCGTGCGGTATCTCTCACTCTCTTTTTCCAGACTCCGTGGCGTTTCTCATGTCTTATCTCTCAACTCGTTGTGCGAAATACGCATTGCTTGGTTTTGTTCGAACCGCGCCACCGCCGTGGTGATTTACGACGATTCTTGTCTCAGCTAGTGCTCTTTGTGTCGCGTTTCCGCGCTGATAATGCGCGTTTCCTGGGGGAGAAAGATGCGGTTCGAAATAATTGCGCCCTTCCGTATCAACCGCGTGATTCGCGACTGTCCTCGACTGAGAAAAATCCCGCTTGTTCCGGCCCGTGGCAGAGATGAAATATGCTTGCCGCATGTGTAATCTGTAATCGTGCGCTGCCGAAGAACGCTGTTGCTGACGTATGCGACCGTATGGCGATGGGATTGTTTGCTCATGTGTGAAAAATATTTCCCGTTCAAATCTCTCGCGCTTGCCATGAACGATTTGCCGATGATAACTTTTGGAGGATTTCGCTTGTACTCATATTTAGCATTTAGATAATACCTCTTCAATTTCGGAGCTCTTGCAATTTCATCGCTTTTTCAATATTTTTATATATCTTCTCGCTCTAATATTGGTTTAATTTGCCGACCACGACAAAGCGTTACGATTTTACGGTGAAAATCGAAATAGCGTTCAGCGCGGCAAATATACCGAATGACGATGCGGAAATAGCGGCATCCGCATAACGAGCTTTACACGCGCGCAATTTTCACACGGCGCGTTAAAGCCAACAAAATAATTTGGACGCGCAAAGTTGGCGGCCAGCGGTGGATTAAATATTGATTTATTCTGAAACGATACGCAATATAGTGCGGCGAAAAATTTGAGTGGTACGTGCGTCACAGGTCTTCCAGTATTTCGATTTCGCACCGTAAGCTTCCTGGCGATAGGTCCCTAGCGAATATCGATTTGCTTTTGCAGCACGGAGTGACTGCGTAAGCTAGCAATTTTAAAAATATAGAGTAATCCGCGTATGTAAAATAGTGAAACGAAAATATAAATCAGCATCGTCAATTTTCTATCGTGGCGAAGAAAACCTACTTTAAAAACGTTTAATGCTGATAAAGTGTACCTAATGCTTTACGCAAAAGTGCTGATTTGTGAAACATATTTCATGAAATATTCTGCTTATAGTTTTATCACTACACCTCAATCATGGAGTTGAAAATAAGTATAATACCTAACCTTACGCTCTGTGTTTGCGCGTTCTAACGCTATAACGTAGTGCGTTATGGCGCGGCAGAAAATTTTATGGCCCAGCCGAGTTTCCTATAGAGTAATAACTTAGAACAGTATTATAACGACCATTAGCAGGGCTCTTACTCAACATATGCATTTAGCGTTGGTATTGTGTAAAAGCTTCTAATTAGACGACCGCGTCTTGGAAATTTGTATATTACGCTCACTCAACGTTTATTTATTACACAACATATAAACAATATTAAATTTGAGTTATTATTGCCGACCAAATAGCAAATCTGTTCTGTATACGTGTAAGGATAGTTAAATAACTACAAGCTATTAGCTGTTTACGATAAGATAAATCATTTGTCGCGCATTTTGACATTTAGATGAAAAATATTTTTCTTGATAAATCGAGAGCTTGTAATTTTTTGTATGATTGTTTAAAAATTATTTTACTGAATCTGACATAGCATAATGTCTACAATCAATGTCTCCAATCGCTATCTATGGATCTTATCCTAAAAAATCGTAGCAAGATAAGAAAGAATAGCGAACAGATGCTATACAGTTGCTTTATAACTTTCGCGTAATACTCACTGCCATTTAGACCAGTAGTGATTGGTCAAAATCCGACGTTGCAAAAAGGGGAAAGGAGCCGTTCGGCTGAGAAAGGAGAAACTCGAGAATCGCTCGACAGGAAGTCGGAACGGTAACGCACTCGACCTCGTTTATTCGCCGACGACGAGAGACGACGCCCGCCGTCGAACCACGAGAATTTAATAGAGGGACTTCCAGGGGAAAGACAATTTTCTTGGTATCTTGTGGAGCAGCGGACAACTCGTCGGGAGAGATGGACGGAAGGTGGATGTCGGGCAAATCTGGAGAGCATCGTAGATTGGAACGCTTCAACTTTGATTCTGAAAGTTACTCGTTACCCCACGGAAACGATGTCGCGTTTGTTATAATGCTAGTTGTAATGCTCGTTGCAGCGAGATACCGGGAAAATCTACTACTACGTTTTGCTGTAGAAAGATGACGTTCCTTTTCCGACTGGATTTTGCCATTACCGATTAAATCGTAACAACAATTAAATGATTGCTTCAAATCATTGAAGATTGATTAAGTTGGATTTACCAATTTAATTGAATTAAGAGAAAGAGAGAAACGGAAAGATATAAGTTCGTGAGTTTGTTAAACGTGTCACTATGACTAATAAAACATAGCCATACATTATTTTAAATCCATGCATCCGCTTCTTATTCAGAATTCAGTCCGCCATAAGATATTTTCAAACGTCAAATTGCTCATCATGATTTGTTGATCCTCCCAGTGGAGTAATGAAAGCACATTCACACTCGTCTCCTCAGTTCCGCGGGCGTTATACTCTCTTTACGACGTCCCAAATTTATTTTACAACGCCATTATGAACATGCGACGTGATCGCGCGATTCTCATCGCTTAGGATAGGACGTGTGTAAGGAGGTCGACTTCCCGGGAGCGTAAACTGCGGGGTGACATTAAGAGCCGGTGATACCTATGTATATATGTACGCAATAATTTCTGCGATATTGAAGTTTACCGGAGGATCTAGCTAATGGTTTATGGTATTTCAATTACGCGTGCAATCATGCCGATATTACAATCGTTCTAATGCCCACCTACTATGTCTTTCGAGTATCCCGGGCATAATCTCTTGAGGAGTGTGGTCTCCAACAAGGAGAGAGAACCTAAGTAGCAATGAGAGATAGGACGCGTGAGGTATCGGGGGGTCGAGAGGGGGTGAAGCTCGGATGAGCTACAGGGTTGTCCCAAACCGCACGCCTCCACCGCTATTGGTACCAATTCGACCACCGTACCCGGAGCGTAGTTCCGCCACTGGATTCGTCGCTATTGCCGGTGGCATTGTAATTGGCTGCCAAATGAGAGCCCGACCTCTCCTAAATCTTCCGAAGTTACGCCATGCGGAATCGATTACGGCGGCTCCTTCGGTTTGAGAAAACGAAGATCCTCGGAATATTCTTGGTGAGGTAGAAAATAATGACAAATAAAATGTCAGAGTGACAACGAGCAAAATTATATGTTACATATTAACATTAATATTATAATTATTTCGACATTAATATAATTGTATAAATACATTTCTTGTTGCAAAAATATTGAGGCAACCACATGAGTGAATAATTACTCCAAGTAATTATTTAAAATGCAAATATTGGGTTAAAAATTTGATGCTTAAAAATTATTATTTGTAATTATAAACGCGAACCTGTTATTTTTTTTTATATATATTTTTATGAGATGTTACGCGATAAAAATTCATCGTAGAACTACAAAGCTTTTAAAATGCTTCTTTATTCAACGATAAAGAAATTTATACGAACAGACAAGAAGAATATAATGAAGTGCATTCAAGAAAAAAAATTTCTCGAGGTGGAGTTCTGTAGATTATTTTTTCATTGTTTCTTTAAATCAAAACAATAAATAAATAAAGAAAAATAAATAGATCTAAAAGGTTAAAACTCTGTTGAAAGGAGTGATGCGACAATAAATTTGCAGGCAACGAGTACGGTGAACTCAATTGAAAAGGAGATCTTTTTCATACGTATTATGGCACACGCCTATTTTTGCAAGCACGGCAGTCATTAAGAACGATGATGGTTAGATATAGTAAAAATGACTACATGAAAATGATTTCTAACAGAGATATATAGCATATATAGTAACGATTTCGAGATTATCATCAACAAAATGTACTTTTTTCTTTTATATGTAGTGTACGATATTGCTTTCTCTATTATTGTTTGTTATTATTATTATTGTAATTTGTTTTATGTAAAAAATATCTTTATTTTGTCTGTTTCTTTTAAACACATATATAATTCTATAATTACTCGTATATTAATCTATATCTATACATATATATTTATTGCAAATCTAAATGTTGAATATTTTACATTGTATAATAGATGTATTGAAGTATTAATTATATTATCTCAAATTTGATCTGTTTCTTTGATGTATTCCGCTTGCTGCATCCTTGAATAAGTACATCAGTCATTTGTTATCCTAGGCTTTGTATTTCAAATACAAAGACAATTTATGGCAATAAAGAGACAGAGCGCGAATCTAATATTGATTTAATCGGTTAATTAGTAAGACAGATCGATAATCGAAAATCGTTGAGATTTTTAGATTCAATAATGTAACTATAAAACAAAGATATATATATATATATAAAATTTTAGAGAAAATAACATTTACTGTTTGATTCTAAGTTTAAAAGTTTCACATTTGTCTTTATTTTACCATGTAATCTTTCTTCTTTAATAATTTGTTAACTGAACTTAAAACTGAAATTAACTGAATTTTTAATTATAATCGTATTTTATATAATTGCAACAAAGTTTTTTTATTTTTAATGTTTTTAATCAAAATTTAATTAGAAAGATTCGAAAATAAAGTCTTTGTTTATCACAGTTAACAAAATCGCAGGTACTGTGTTATTACATAAACTGTTTTTATTATCTAGTATTAATGTTACATTTTTACTGAAACTACATATTGTAATATTGCACACATACACACAGCATACAAAATATATGCAAGAAAACTCTTTTATCTAGGAAAAAAGTTCATCCCATGATATAGTGTCTTTTAAACTAAAATGTTACTATACTATGCAAATTTGCTTATCTCTTAATATTTTTTAAATTAGATGGTTCTTTACGGAAAGCGATATGCAAAAATAAATATAGCCAGCAACGAATGTCAGACAATCCAGCATCAAACTTAACTTCACATTAATTCGCACAACTTGCATGGCCCAATTTTTTTTAATTAATCGATGATTTTCCGATTGAAAATTCTCCGGATATAAGAGATATGTAACATAAAGGTAAAGGATACACAGATTGTATCGAACGTGACATCTAACATTTTCCAATACTTCCTTTCGCTTTGATCTCTAAAAGCCATCGCAACTGAACGCCCAGTTCAATCGCTCGGCGAGGAAATGCAAGGAGCACGATATTATAAAAGTCACGGCGAAGTATGCGTAAATATCGACCGGTATTAAATAAACATAATATCATACATCTATCTAGCCATTACTTATTTGTTTTGATGAGTTTTGTTTGAAAAATTATTTGCGTAATTACTATGGATTAAAACACCATCTTGGAAGCTTGGAAGCTTGATAATAATGATGAAGGAAATTTCCTTTTTTTGTACACAAAATTACTTTTATTTTGAAACGTACAAGCCGTACAGTCTCTCAAAGTTTGATGAAGAAGATATTGTAAAATTAAGATCTTCGGCATTTATAACGTAAAATTCGACACTGTTTACGTAAATATATAATAATGAACGGTACTTGATAAATTATGACTTCAATGTGCGAGAAGAGGCGGAAGTTCGATTGCCGAAGTTATAAACTAGAGGAAAAACAAAAACTTCTGGAACTTTACGTGAGATAAAAAATTATGGGGCTTGTGATAGATAATATCCAAATATTATAAAATATAATATAATAAAAATATAACGTCGGTGTATAATTAAAGAAAATTTGTCATGTATAATTACTGTTGGAAATAAACATGAGAGATATAAAGGTTGTTGTTCTAATAATATGATAAACGTAATTAATGTGTTCCTATACGTTAGACAAATCGCACGTGGTTGTCTGCAAACTAACGGAGGACGGAAAGAATGTGCGAAATTACACCGAAAAATCATTCCGTCTGTGTCGCACCCTTCGACACGAGACACACTCTCATGCATAACAATCATGGCGAGCACCGCGACGCGGCGGCAGTTGTTTTCAATAGAAACGCCGTAATTGCAGGCAGACAAAAGAAGAAACCTACGACGAGAACCCTGCCCGCCTTTCCACGAGCTCACGGAATGCGAGATGTCGGCTGCGACTTCGGCGAACATATATCTCGTCAGTGGTAGTGCTGTCGTCGACGTCGACGTCGACGTCGTCGTTGTCGTTGTCGTCGTTGTCGCGTCGTTGCCGTCGTCGTCGTCATCGTCGCCGTCTCGGCTGACTGAAAGGGGTTGAAAGCCGCGCCAGGGGTTGCCTGTTACATAAAGGACGTATTCGCACAATAATGCGCGCCATACCGTATGCGTATCCCGTGTGCGGTTACGTGCGGAAATTATACGCTTCGGGAGATGTCTACTCTGAGTCGCGAGGGCGGATTATCGAGAAGACGAGTCCGCAAACTACCTTGACTTTGGCTTTTACGCGACTGCGAACGCGGAAACTGGAAAGCGTCGCGAATAACGAAAGGAGACAAGTTGGGGGGGGGGGCGCGAGGTATCGCGAAGCTCGAACCGCGAGAGAATAATTCGCGCAACATCTAAAAATATTAGGAGCATTGAATATGATTACGTGGGACAGGCTCAGCTCGCAAAAGTCAGTTCTTACGAATAATCCAACTCTGAGCTCAAAGGGAGCTCTTTGTAGTAACGAGAGACCATGGATTAATTCCAATTTCGCGGTCATTTTTTTTACAGTCTCCGCGCGTGAGGGATTAAATTAATTTCTTTCATCGTCGGCGTTTTTTACCGCTATTCGCCGCTTCTCAACTTGCTCGTCGCAAGAATTATTCGAATTCCACGACGCGTCTGTGATTCTTAACCCAGATCAATTCTGATGCCATCAAGAGCCAATTAGATCTTTTGCTTGATGCTCCGTTCATCATCCTTTCAGTGTGTCAGTTCTATCTCAACAATGTTAAATAAATTGCATCAGTTTTATGGTTCCCAACATAATTTTTAATGGCAAATTGAATTTATCCTAATTCGAATACAATTAAATATAATTCGAAATAACATAATATTATTTTTTAATTAAAGCTCTGAAATATTTTCCAATATATATGATGTACACTTTTGAATTTATTCTTTAATTTAAAAACTCAGGAAAAAACTTTCTTAATTATTTATACTTAAATAAGAAATTTCATTCAATATTATTCTTGCATATATGACTTCACTGTGCTAATCTTTTCTATGTAAAATTACCTTTATTAATGTGCCTATATTATTATACAATGTTTATATTATTAATATAATTTATTGATTACGTGATTTTCTGTTGATACTTATACTGCAACAGAGCTGCCAGCCTCATTACAAACAAAATTGATCGTAGAGAAACTTTCAGCACGATTAGACGAGCAAGCATTAAATTGCTGAAATCCTCATTTCATCGATTGATCGCCGCCTAGTCTAGGAAGGATACATTCGAAAATCTCGGAAATCTGGAATAAAGGTGAGCGAGTACAGAGGATGAAGGATAAATCGCGTTCGTTGTTAGGGCTTTCTGGGATCGCGTTCTTGCTCTTGAAGGCCTATTAGTGGGGATCCCTGTCGTCTGACCGCTCGGGCATGGCACAGCCCGGGCACAAAGCTTTTCAAAGCGGAGCTTGAGTAAACGTGCTGACCTGGAACTATTATTATCTGACCGGATAATTATACGCGACCCTGTATTATTACTATAATCATATTTGACGACGTTGTCCTCTCATTCGTCATGGGACCCTCTACGAAGATTACAATTTGAATTGCTTGAAGGGGTTTATTTCTACATCAAATTTCAGTCAGCAGTCGCAGATATTACAAACCGCAGACAAAATTGCGAATTAATTCTTGTTCCTTTTCTCTCAATTCTTTCGATAATGCTTTTTGCTTTTACAATAATTAAAATGTCAACAGAGTTAAGCAAATGTTAAATGTAATATAAATGCAATTGTACATACTTATGTACATTATTGTTATATAAATAATTGTTGAAGATGATAAATTTTTCTTCTTCTTTTATAATATTCTTGTCTATTGAAGATATCAATTAATGTCCAAAAGATTTCTACTCCTTCTGACCTCATTTTCTTCGTGATGATTCTATGGTCTGAGTTTTTCATTTATTGTATTCACAGATCGATGATTTTCAAAAGAAAGCAATCGCAATAATTATTAGTATGATCACAATCTGTATCCAAAGGAATTGTTTCTCTGTTAGGAGCAAAAGCGTCTTTGTCGTGGCTGTAGCTTATAAGGTCGATGACCTGAATGGTGGCATGGGGAAGTAATTCAAGAGGTGACTGAAGAATATAAGAGAAGTCTTATCCATCTCTATGGAATCTATATTTAGTTCATCATCATTGTCGTTCATTCATCTTCCTTGTAACATTCTTTTTATTAGCTTCTTTGATATTTTACTCGAGGCTATTATGTTATCGGCATAATGTTAGAAGATGAAATAGTAAATAGAAATGATCTTTGAATTAGTGATTATTGAGACTACAACGGATTACAACGGATTATAATGAGTGACTTTGAGATCTTTACAAGAAGCAAAGTTTAACACACACACACACACACACACACACACATATATATATATATATATATATTTCATAATAATCACAATAATTTACAAATAAAATCAACAGTATAATGATTTTAATATTTTGATATAGAGTAATCATGTCATATTTATATTAAGTTTATAAATATTTTAATTGAATAAAAATTTAAAATAACAATACGATTGCTTATTTTAATATAATAAAGCATATAACATCCTATGGAAAAATTTAACACAGAAATTTATTCTTTCCTCTTTATTATTATAATTATTATTATTAAACTATTATATACCATTATTATTATATTTTAGAAAATTATCTATTAATACATTTGCATTATTTTAGCATAGCTAAACTACTAATATTATTATAATATTGTTATTAGCTGGTTTAAATAATTATAAAAAATGTTCAATTAGAATGTATTATATATTTATCGTAATGTAAATTATAGTATCAGGCAATATATTTTCAGTAAAATTTTCAGTAAAATCGTTGAAATAGTTTGCGAAAAATATCAACTAAATGTAGTTGGCAGTGCTATTCGAAGCAGAAAAATATAATCAGCGATTGCTTCGGTACAGTGGCAGAGTATTTTACCAACGATTGATTCGTTTGAGTTATTGGAACGATTATAAAGTCATCATTTATAATGGGCGATTGTTTGTTACTCCAAGAATCTCTTTTCTGTAACGATTCAAACGACGTTATAAACGACGTTTATAAAAAGAGATCCAATTTTTATCGAATAATTGCAAGTAAGCAAGTTTTCTCATTCTCTTAAAAAGAATTTACCGTAATGAGTTCTTTTGTTCCAAAGAATGAACAACTGAAAGTAGAATTAAGGTTTATGTTAATCTTGAAAGTCGTTTTCATGTTACGTTTCACAAAGATAATTAGAAACGATCAAAGCACAAAGAAAATGCTAAAGAAAAATTATGAATCAATATATTACAATATAGTATTTTTTTTTAAATATCTAACAAATATGTGAACTAAACTAAACTGAACTTGTGTGCAATTCTCGATTAATAAAAATTATATATTAAATTATATGTATCTATTTTGTTTATAAATTTGTTGTTTGTAATAAACAATTTTTCTTTATTTAATTATTTAACATTTTCATAAATTTAAATTGTACTTGATTTTATGAGATTTGATAAATGATGATCTATAAACAAATAATCTAATTAAAAAAATATATACTTCGAAAATTTTTGTTAATCCATTTTAAAATAATCTGCTTAAGAAGCCAATAGTTTCTCAGAAGAGAAACAAACTGAAGTCATTATCTCTAAACGTGGCAATATCGTCCGTCGAGTGCTAACGTAAGACAGCCACCGTAAAATCGCTTTTCACTTATTCGATCTGGCGTGAAAGTCCAGAAAGTAATTTCCGCGCGAACCAATGAAAGAACAACCCTCCATCGTCCTCTCTATTCGAAATTACTTTAGTTTTTTTTTTCTTTACTTCACAAAGAAACCGACTTTGGATAGCGACAGCTTTGGATGGAGAATTCTCAAATTATAAAGATTCGTTGATTTGATCACGGACGCGGCATGTGTGTTTACGAAGCATTTCTTTTTTTTTATTTTCAGAGGACACCCTTTGGTGATGCACTTTTGCGAGACACTCGACCATAGAGACCGAGTGTCATATCATACGACACTCGACCTCGCCTAGCTCCGCGTGTGCTAACTGTAATCCAACATCCCTGAACCAAATCCAACCCCCGGAACCGCCACCTCTGGCCAAGGCTATACTTTGTTTGCCTTGTGCTCGACCATTACTAACCCCGCTACAACCGAGAACCCGTGTAATGTACAGCGGCACGCGGATGAGTTACAAGCTTCCACCACCGCTAGGGAACCGCGTGTGACCGTGTATTTGCTTACTGCATTTCGACCGCTTCCGGTAGTCTTGCTTCCGGAATGCATCCGCGCGGAAGAACGTGGCGCTTGTTTGCTGCGAATGCGCGTTTCCGAATGGTTCATCCGAGAAATATGCAACTGTTTAAATATTTTTTTGCGGATCTTGGCTCAAATTGTCATATTATGTATTAGTTTATTATACGGTGATAATCAGTTTAAAACATAGAGAGAAACCTGTGAGAGAACAAGATTTTTTAATTTTTTCTTACTTTTTAAACTTCGAAACAGTTTTTCTTTCAATTTTATAGTAGAGAATTCTTGTTTTAAGACAAGAGCTTTAAACTTAACAATAGCGCTGTGATGAGTACAGGGATTTGAAAATTAATATTTTAAATGCGTTTGTTATATATTGCTTTTACGTAATTAAAACGCCGCAATTTACAAAACGTGCCTCTTTATTATCAATTGTCACAATTTCAAACAGGTGCTCCTATCGCACGTCTGTTTTAAGATTCATAGCGCATTACGCATATGAATATTTTCTCTTTTTCGAGATCTCGTGAATACGTGACCCGTTTTTCTATATCCCTTACAAAAGAGGACCTGGCGATAACATCTGGTCACTGCGCCAGGAACGTTCGCTTCATACGAAGTTCAACCTACCCCCAGAAATTCATAATCTACTACGCTATTAAATATTAATGCACGTAGTGCGTTAGAAAGGCCTTGGGAAGTAGATGAGAAATGGAAAAGGAAATTAGTGTATGACTAATTAATTATGAATATTTTCTGTCGTCCAAAATATCAAGTGCAAGTATGCAAGATTTCCATATTTACTTGTGTATAGAAAATATCAAATATGTCTTCGATGTAGAATGACATGCCGTTAAATTTTTTTCATCGCGCAACAAACTTAAGTTTTAAATAGGAATATAATTGTATAATATGTAAAATGTAATTATGCGAAATATATATATATATATATATATATATATATTTTATTTTGTAACTAAAATATATACTTTTCTCTCTTTTATTTCAGGATAATTAAAAAAAAGAAATGTATGTTAATTTAAATTAAAAATACTTTCTGTGTAATATTTCTGCATTTTGAGTTATTCCTCTAATATAATTTGAAATAACAATATATTTTCATTTTTATTATTATATATTTAATTTATTATTATTTTATTAATAAAAACTATCTTCATCGCAATCTATATATTTTCTTGATATAAATATAATTTTATAATATTACAAATATTCGTTTTTATCGTTGATGTAATCCATTAACACGACCGTGTCGAGTCCCGAGGACAGGAGTACGTTATAACGTTCTATCTTCTCGGCTATCAAATCCACCCAGTGCATTTGCTATACGCCTCTGAATCTCTTGCGCATATATAGCAGGGCACAATCTCCGTGGCCCTCGTATGATGCTCGAATATATACAGAGAGTGTCCTCGAAAATTTACAACCGTTCACCTCACGAGAGACTAATATCTAATATAGCAGCTAGACGTCTGGAGATCTTGGAGATGGTGAAACTGAAGCAGGAAGTTAGTGTATCTCGAGTAACATTTTCTCGTCCGACGTTCCACACAGATTCCTTTTATTTCTTCCCTCTGTCCTTCGCTCTCGACGCCGCGCCTCTCGCTACTTCCTTTTCGTCTTCGGTCTGTGGGGTGAACTCACCCTCTTGACTTTACGATCTGTCCTAGATTAGGATTTATTTTAATCCTAAAGGAACGTCGCCGCGCTTTTATGCCGGTTCTTTCCGGGGTCACGATTCGCTCGGAGATCACACTAACACTATCTAAAGCGTTCACATGGCCGACCATCACTCTTTACGCACTACTTTAACACATCTTCCTCTCTCGTAAATCAATTGATACTCTTTGATACTCTTGATGGTCAGATCATTAAGGAAAAAGAAAGTCACGAGAGTTTACACACAATGGATCCCGAGAAGATAAAATCGAAAAATCGTATTAATATTCATTATTATCATAATATTCATTAATTCAATAGAATGTTTTACATTTCTGATATGTTGATAGAAGTAAAATTTAAAAATTAACATTTTAATAAGTAAAGAAATATTAAGTATAATATTAATTATTTTTTATTATAAACATTCTGTAAAATAATCGAGTCATATGCGTTACTTCAATATCCAGTTCCACAAGTGCTTCTTAATGGAATCGATTATTCTGGATAATTTAAAGGGTAATTAACTGCCTACCTACGCGTTATTAAAGCCTACACATTTACCTGTACATCGCACTATACATACTACTACTCACCCTTAATCCCACAAGCGCTTATACAAGGCTGTGTAAGGTAAACCGGAGCATTTCTCACCCCCTTTCCAGTATCCTTCACCTTCCCGAAAATATGATCAATTTTGTTAAATATATATTTTGTTATATATATATATATTTGTAGAAATATAGTAGGAAATAAACCTGTCTTTGCGGAATAATGCACGATCACCGTTATTAGGTCTGAATATTAAGTGCAATTCGATTTATTTGATTGTTTCATATATTTCTCGTTGCATCGATCTTTATATTTCGGCGCAGCATGAAATTCACGAATAATGAAATAACCCGATCCCTTTGAACGTGCATGTTGGTCCCGTTTCTGTACTCTCTAGTTTATTCTATCCGGACAATACGTTCATTAATTATATTAAACAAATGTGTACAGACCTCCATCACGCGTACACGATTAGTTTCATTTTACATCGTGGTGTTATGTTTCGCATTCGACACGCGCGCGAGAAAGCTCTGACCTATACATTTGTCTGTTTAAACTCATAGACATGCAAATACGTTCCAACAGTCTGTCAACGTGCGAATAATTCTATCTATAAGTCAATTATTTGCGAATGAAGTATTAAATCGTTTATTAAAACAAAAGTTCCTGTTTATAGAAATTAATATTTACGGATTGAAATGATTAACTCCATTGCAACTAAAAAAGAACATAAAATAAGATGAGATAAAAATATTACATAATCGACATACAGATTGCTATGCAATGTGAAATTAAAAATCAGAAACAAAGATTTATAATACAATTGTCATTATGTAATTAAAGAATTTTTTTAAATATATCTTTTATCATTTTCTTATTTCTTTTATCGCCGATTTTCATGGAAATTTCTTTATACATGTGAGAGAAAAATCAAAGTTGCATTCAATTCAGTATAAAGCAGTTTACAATATCTCTTTCCTTCGCAGATATCTACGTATCTTTTTTATTTTGTGCGTTTCGATTGCACTATCGCTTCGATCATCTTCAGAGAGCCTTTGGCGAGAAAAAGAGCGATGGCACCGAGCGAGGACATATCATCTTCGGATTTCGATTTAGCCGCGCGATACGCGCACGATATAAATTTATAATGTCAAGGTTGAGAGTGGAATAATAAATCCACCCTCTCGACTAAACGGAGAGGGAAAGAATGGCTTATACCTGGTAGATTTCACCAAGATTTCTTCCTTGAACAAATATATTTTCCTTAGCTCATAGAGTTTTTTGGGTTATATATGGAAGCGTTTGTCATGATGCGACCCTACGTGCATTAAAATAATTCAACAAATAGGATTTTTTACTGTTTCTGCGATTTATTCGTGATAATTTTTACTTTTTTTTTTTAAATAGCGATTTCTTAATATGTCGACTTTGGTAATCGGGAAAGGATAGAAGGATTTCAAATTAATGAAAAATACAATGTAGCACCTAACGAAATGAAAATAAAGCAAATAATTGTGGCAAATGAAAAACGCAAACTCAGCACAGCTCACGTTTCAGCACGTTAGTCTGAAACTGTCAAATTACTGGCGTGTCGTATACGCGTCTCGCCCGTAAGTTTCACCGCGACTTTCGTCGTTGTAATTTACGTAAATTACTTTCGTTGCGGTTTTTTTTCCGGCATGCGCATTGGGCCGGTGTAAAGTCTCACCCTAAATAAAGAGTAACGTTATCTATTTTTATTGCACAATTTTCTAGTAACGTGTCAACCACTTACAAAGATAATTATCAATTGAGCACTTTTTGCTATAATAATGTATGAAAATATTGATAAAGATAGGATTTGTTTTTCATGCTGTTTTTTATTATTACATTTGAAATAATAATAATATATTTTATATATTTTATAAGCTGCATGAGATATTTGCATAAAGCAAAAGATTCTTTTATTTTTTATTGCGCTTTCCCCATTAAATTCTTAAAAACAAACACTTAAGAATTAGAGTAAATTTAATAGCTTTATTAAATTTGTTTTGCATGTTATTAACTAAACAATTATCATAATTACTATGTATTTGAAAGAAAAATATACATTAAAGGAAAATATTTATGACGAAATATCTATTGAACAATCTTTTGCGATATTATGTTATTGTTATTATATGGTCGAATAATTTGATGCATGATCGATCGCATATTTGTTAGTTAAAGGTTCAATAAATAATGCATCACATAACGTTACATAAATCATTGTATGATGTAGATGTCACGTACAAGGCGGACGTGAAATTCAATGTAATAGGACCACGAGTGAAATCTAGTCGCATCGCGGCCCCTGAATACGAGGCATTTCGTTCCGCAATTATGTCACGGACTCGATACGTATCTGCTGCATGATGTATTAATTTCGATCAGTTTGTCCTGGCGGCTCTAAGAAGGTGAGGTCAAGAACTTCCAGCGTAGGAGCGCGCATTTCCGTGTTTACCGGTGCGCTCGAGCGAGCGAAAACCCGACGCGCGTTACTCTTCATCCGGGATGAGAAATCGCCCAGCCTCGACTTCCGTTGCGAGGTGCGCGGAAGAAAGAGCGATTACGTGAGATCGCGGTCGACTGCCTCGCCTGAGAAAAGAGCACTCGGGAAACCTTTGTGAATAATTATATTATAAATACTCGTCTATTTATGCTTCGACCATAAATGAAAAATTAATTAAATTTAAATATAGAAGATATGCAAGATATATATAAATTTATTTTCTGGATGAGCGAGAGAGAGAGAGAGAGAGAGAGAGAGAGAGAGAGAAGCCAGTGAAAAATATATAATATGTATTTTTGAATGTTTAAATTTTAATATAGGTAACCTTTATACTTTATTTGTACATATATATTACAAAGAATGAGCTGTTTATACAGCATCAACGTTTACGGCAAAATAGATATCAATAAAGTGTGAGAACACATATATAAGAGAGCATATATAAAATCTAAAATTCGTGGATGTTCTTTAATATTTTTAAATTTTCAATAACCTCGAGATATGGATTTCTAAAAGTTTGATCTTCTATCATTTAAGATCTATAGACTATCCGTATTCCAAATATATAGAACCCGAGGCATAAATTGCTATGTAAATTGTAGCATGGCACATCGGTGCACAGTCGAGAAAAGAGTAGTGACGTTTACAGAACAAACTCAATAACGATAAATATACGAACAATACCGAACAAGTAGACAATTCGATACACTTTGTCAATACGGCATAGTGAGTGTACTTTACGCGAGGTAAACAAATCACGTGAATTACATAGCACAAATATTTCCGTCGTCGGCTGTACCGTCGCGAGCAACAAACATTGTCGACCGTCGAGAATCATGAGAGGAAGCGAATACACATCAAAAGGAAGAATGGTAAAAATATGCGACGGTTGCCCGGTTTGGTTGTCAATATCGAAAATTAGAAATTCGGAGCAGGCAACGGATTCCGGTCTACTCTGTCGACGTGTGTCGGTGTGCCCGGTTACATTGAAGCAACCCTACTCCCTCCCCATTCAACCTTCCCCCGACTATCGCCCGTGGATACAGGCTCCGAAAACACTTCGTGATCGTACAGTGACCGTCAACGCTCTTGCTGCACATAAATCAAACAATATCGATCACGTGTTTACTTTGCCGTCTCTCCGCAGCCACCATTACTATGTCACCGCGCGGCGATATATCCAGAGGGAACGTGTGTATGTACATACACGTACCGATGCTGAAGCTTGTCGTGACGATGTCGGGGAAAATTCGTGGGAAATGCGCGATTTATAGAGTAACGTATGCGCATCTGTTTGTACGTGCACGGACAAACTCGCTCGATTGCAATCTATTGAAGAGCTATCACCTCCGTCATCGTCGTTGTCGTCGTCGTCGTCATCGTCGTCGTCACTGTCGTCGTCATCGCTAACGCAGCAAAACGCCAAACTAAAAAATTAGGTTAGCCAAATAATGACGCAGAGGTGTACGTGTACGTTAAATTCACGGTGGTTAATTCAATTTCTATCGGTAAATTACTAAACGGTTTTCGACGCCCCGAATTGTTCGATCGCGCGGAAATGCCGCCGATTCGGTAGACCCGCCGCCGTTGGCTATCGATGGAGTGAATGATAGAGTCCATTTAATCTTTAACTTTGAAATTGATTAATTAATCGTTTTTACAATGTAACATCATGGATTTTGCGCAGTTTAAATATTTGTCTTGCTATATACCGTATCTCTGAGGCAAACAACTTTTGACTGCTACTCTTCATTCTTCTCTGTGCATTTTTATTATCGTTCTACATTCTTCATTTCTCACCTGCGCTCTCTCTCTCTCTCTCGTTCTTTATATCAGTCGCAGCAATTTTCTGCCGCGTGCTAGTGTTTCAGTGGAATTTGCATGTACCGTTTATTGGCCACATGCCGAGTGCACGCATCTGCCGGATTTATACGTCGTACGCGTGCGCACATGCGATTTTGCGGAATTTCGCTTGCGAATATGAAAGTGCCGGTGGGAGTCGAGCAAGTTTCGCCACAGACGCCTTCGAGCGTATTCCACGTATGACGCAGTACATGTTTATCAGAAACTATCCCGGAAAGTTTCCCGCAGGCTGCGTGCGTTGATTGCTTCGCGAGAAATCGCACGTCCCACGTCGACATGTTCGCTTGAAAATTTCGAGCTTTCTGGATAGATTCTGGAGTTTTTTCGCACTCGTCGCACGTTTTTGCGGCGATAAAGTTTACTTCACAGTTAAAAACTTAATTGAACAATTTGATAGTCATTGATATGCTAATACAAAGTGCAATCGATTGTATAATTAAATGTTTTTCAGACTAAGGTCAAATTGAAAATCGATAGATCAATATTAATTATTTCAATCAATTTTTATTTTACTAACATTTATTTTATTCTTATATAAAACACCCTTGTTCCATTTGTTTCATCCTTCACTCATCACTGCCATAAAATGATCACGCTACGGCATCGATCATCGCTTTCATCCGCCGCATCGACCTTATGGCACTGCGAATATTCGTCCAGTTCTCAGGAAGATCGCGCGAAAGTAAAGTACGAGGGATGATCCAGTGAAGGTGAAGGGATGGCGGAAGTGCAATGGTGAGAGAATGCGCCAGGTCGGTTGGTAAGAGCCGCGCCTCTCGACAGAATATATGGCCACGAAAGAAAAAGGCGTCGTTACCGGAGGCTCATTAACGTGAACTACCCCCAAGATACCCCTAGCAACACCTTCGGGCCCGTCGTGCTATCGGGGGTGGGCAGTTCTCGCGCTGCAAAGAGACGTACTGAGCTCCAATACTAATTAGCTGCCATCTCTTCGAGTGGACTGTTCGCTGTACTATCCCATTTCACCCCTTTTCATCCTCCAATATCTCCGTCTGCTTTTTCGCTTTTTTCTTCTTTTCTATCTAGATCTAACCTAAACCCAGTCTTTTTCCAGATACTTTGCGACCTCCTTCTCGTTTTTCTCCTTTTGTCTTCTTACATAAACGTAATTCCAGTTCAGTTCTTCAATATACTTGTAAAATATATCCGAGTCTATATATCAAGATACTTTTGGATGATAAATAGTTTTTAAACGGACTTTAAAGATTAGTGAAACGTTAAATACACAACAATTATGAAGTACTTATATGGTTAAGTACAACCAAATCTTTCCGCAAAGAGAGAGAGAGAGAGAGAGAGAGAGAGAGAGAAAGAGAGAGTTTTTATGTGTATGAAAATATATAATTTTCTACTTTGATAATACTAAATCCTATTGATTTCAAACACTATTTTACAAAAAAGACAACTTATTGCACAAAATATATTAATTTACTTATTAATTGTTTATAATAAACATTTTTATTGTGTATTATAAAATCTGAGATATTATAATAAGATGTCTTGATATCTTTTTTTTTTATGAAAAATTGTTTATCCGTTTTCTAGCGTTTTTTTTTTTGATCTTACCTTTTCCAATATTCTTTGATCTGATTTTAATTTATTTCTGAATATCCGAACATAATTTTGTTTCCTTCAAAACGTCTATCGTCCTCTCTGCTTTCTGCGCTAATTCAATTTGTTCTTATCTCGTGTTCTGTTGCTCGAGTCCTACTACGAACGTCTAATCGAACCTATCTCAACAACCTCGCTCCCTCAAACAGCTTCGTTAAATCCTTCCTCTCACTCTCTTCTTTACCACGTTACCGAACGTTCTCATTCTCCTCTCCGCCATTCCAACCTCTCGTACATCTTCTTTTGGAGCTGTTTCGCTTCCTCTTTCACATTTAATCCAAACTTAATCCCCTTCACTTGAGTTTCCTCCTGTCTCTCATTCACGCCTATTCTACGCTTCTTATTTCGGTTTCGAACGGTAATCGAACGGTGCAATAGATAGAAGTGAACAACTCGTTCAGACCGACTTCGTTAAAACAGAAGCACCGTTTGTTTCGGCGCCGATCATCCTCTGTCCTTTTTAGTGAGATTCCGCGAACATTTGGATTCGTGCCACGCCTAAGTGTCTTCCCTCGAAGCAACGGGAATTTGTTCGATCACCCGACATTAATCTCGTCTCGCCTTAACAATTCGTTCGAATGATCCTGTTAACTTGGAATTCATTTTACATTTATTGTTAATCTTGCAAAATTGAAAATAAATTAAATTAATTTATTTTTAAGTATTTTAATAATCATCTCTTATATGTGATAAAAACTTAGATGTTTTTCTTCTTTTAAGCACTTCTACTGTATTTTGCCTCGACTTCTACATCAAAATAATGCCGTGACTGAAACCGTTTATCAGGCTATCGGTCAGGCGTTTATAAAGTGTCAATTACAAACTCCATTTTGCAAAATCAACGTGTCGTCGATGATGCAAGTTGCACGCCAACTCGCAACTATGCAGATTTTCCTGGAAAATTCAACATACGAAATTACTGATAAAATTAGTGCAAAACATTACACAAACAAAATGGCCTAAAAAGCGTCAATTTATTTGCATGTGAAATTCAATTTAATTTATTATCTCGGACAAACATTTAACGCGTCTTTCTCTCTCTCTCTCTCTCTCTCTCTCTCTCTCTCTCTCTCTTTCCCTCGAAAGAGAGAGGAAAATACGGCTGTTACGAATTGGAAAGGACATGTGAAAAAAAAGAGAGGAGACCAGGGAAAATGGAGTGAGAAGCTATCGGGGGTTGAAGCGGCCGATAGGGTATTCAAGTAATGACGACGATAACGACGGCGACGATAATCAACGACACCCAGCGCGCCCATGTCGGACGCGTTTCGCCGCAGTAACAGCAATGACGAACGATGTCGTGCGGCCATTAAATTGATACCACCTGCTAATTGGTACCTCCAATTTCTATCGCTCGGTATACCGACTACCGCACGATAAAATAATCGCGCGGCGTACCTCCTGGTCAATGTTGCTGCTTGCGCGAAACGATTCACATGCTGCGGACTATCTGACAATTTCGTGAGTGCGTCATAGCGGTGATCAATGTGGCAACACTATTGCAGTCTTGGTCGGATGGATTTCGCTAATGTTCTAGCGTATGCGTTCTAGCATGACGTACCTCTCGTTGCATTTGCGTTACAGCTGATACGCGTTCGCAGATTCTGTGTGAGAAACAAAGACATGAGAAATGGGAAACGATTTATAACTAATATGTTAATACCAAATGTTAATGTTATTTCAAAACAAGTGTTACAAAATTTTAGTATACAATATTATTATTGTAACTTATTTATTTATTGACATTTTATTTATATTATATTTATTTTTATTTATATTTATTTATTGATTTTTTTAATTTCTTAAATAGATATTTCTTTGGTGCACGTTATAATTTATTTTTTATTGTTTTTGTTTAATATGTTCGTAATAATATTATACATAAAAATATTTTATGTATTTGCGTAAATATACAAAATATTTCAATACTTGTACGTCATTAAATATACATGCTAAAGTGAGACCTTTGAATATTTCTCTTGACATATAAAATGACATATACAATAAAGCATATCAAAGGTGTCAGTACCATCATTAAAAATTGATGCGTATGAATTATGTCGAAGTCTTCAAGCAGTTCTTCTTCTTTTCACTTTTCTCTCTTTTATTTAACTTGCGTCAGTCGATATTGTCGTGCGTCTGTTAGTTCGCGCTCGAAACAAAACCGACCGGATACAAACTGTCTCGACCAAATTGATCGACATGCCCGACTGCATCCCGAGATCCCACGAAAACTCCACGAAAAAAGCAAGAAAAAGAAACGGAGACTCGAGCTGTGACACGACACGTCGACCAACTTGTGCAAAAGTGCGACTACTGTACATCGAGACTCCGTAAATAGAATTTATCTCTAGTTCCTACATGCAACACATTCGCATCTTTAGCGAGTCACCTTATACCTATGTTAGAAAGCTTTTACATCGGATTACAGTAAATATCTAAGAAAATTTTGATGAAAGGTTCATGGTTTTTCATGGCGGGAAAATATCATTATTAAAAAAAAAAAAAAAATAAGGAAGCACATAAAAAAATAAGGGAATTTTAGGAGGTAGAAATTTTTCTGCGTGACATTAAAATTCGGAATTCGTGAAAGAAATTATTGTCATATTCTGAATCTTGAATATCATCTCCTCCGCAAATCATTAAATATTCACAAATAAATGTCATATACATCAGTTGAGCGTTATTTAAAATAGCATCAAAGGAAAATTTCTCAGAAAAAAATAGGATTAACTGCCATTCATGTGCTTTGAATACGTTTCCGCTTTGCGCCAAATTGCATCCGCTCTCAGTAGTTATATGCGCGTACAATCCGCCTCCTTCTATCCGGTTGCGAATTAAAGGGAAATCGAGATCGCTGAACGACGAGCGCGGTCATATAACCGTACAAAGAGACGCGTTTCCAAAGCGCTTTCGAGTTGACCTAAGCAGAAAATGGTAGATCTTCGTGGCGGCAACGAAAGGTCAGAACCACTGAAAGCTCGCTTACACTGCTTACCGCCCGGCAAATTGTGCTTGGGTATGTTTTATGTACCGCCTAGTTCGTCGTAAGCTTGCACTCTCCCTCTTTCTCTCACCGGATATTCCTGTAGGATGCCAGAGAGACAAGCAAAAAGTCCATAGTGGAACACGCGAGAGGGATGCCTTCCCATTCCTTTCACTATTCGTACACGCTGATTTCTAAGACTGTCACATTGCGAGCGCCGTCTTTTCTTGCCTCGTAATTTCTCTTGCCTAGGAATAGCGAAGTGTTCTTGCGCTTGGAAATTGTGTGGGACGAATTTGATTATTTTGCCGCAGATTGCGTCGATTGTTCTTAGAGACGTGTCATGTGAAAATTTTACTTCAATTTTAAATAGCTTAACTTGAGGTTTAAAAGCTGTGCATTTATTGTGAGATTTTTAAGGAGATATATAATTATTTACTTTATTTCACTTTATTGAAATAAAAGCTACACAGATGTTGTTTTACGTCAAATTTGCCTGTCAATTTTGACTCGGGAATGAAACGTTTCTTTCTTATCCATTCCTTTTGTTTTTCTGATAATAAAACAAGAATAAAAAAAAGAGGGAAAAATTTAAAAAAGTAGATATTAAAACTTCTTCTTCTAGTTTATGATGTAGGTGTGTATATCTTATATGCTTATATTATGTTGGTAAGTTGTTATTATTAAAAAAAAGAAAAAAAATTTTATATTTATAATTAATCATTATTAGCAGTACAAGTTATGTAAGCTAACGATCTGCAACCGAAATTACGAGAACAGGAATGTTACGTGCTCGACATATTTTCGCGTCATGTGGTGGTAGTACGATAAATAAATGGGGTGTTCAATCTATTCAAAGCATTTATCTATTTACTACTAATAATGATTAATTAAATGTAAAATATTTTGAAAGTTGAATGTTTTGAATAACGCATACTGAATAACCCATTTATTTATCATATTATCATCGCAATAAAACGACGCGTCGAGCACGTAACATTTCTGCTCTTGTAATCTCGGTTGCAAGTTGAGAGTTCGGAACTATAAGATTTTCGTGGCTAAGTTACGAAGGATTTTGACCCCGAGGGGCAAAATGTAGAAGTTGGAGAATATTTAATTTTCCCCGACGGAGGTGCATTGTAGATATAAAAGGCTCGAAACGATAACGATGCGAGAAGGAGGCAGAAGAGTGAGAAGGATAGAGGGGAGGGGAGCTGTAGACGATAAAATAAACGTGCAAGGATACGCGAGCGTATTTCTAATTTATACCTAAAAGCCTTCCATTTCTTCCCTTCTTGGACTTAAACGCTTTGGGAAAATTATAGTCGGCCTTTGCGATTACTATCAATTCTAGATAGATCGTTATCGCGACATTTTCAAGCTTGGAATTACTAGAATTTACTTTACAATTTTATATAAATTAATTGAAAATAAATTCTGCGGAAAATTTAAAATATAGTAAAAATTAAATATAATAATTTAAGTAATTTTATGATATTTCTAGCAAATCGTAAACATAGAAATATAATTAAATATAATTTTTATTCTTTAACTATAATACTTTTTAACTATAATAGCATTGGTGGAATGTATTATATATATATATACTTTACAGCGAGAAATAATATATAATTTGATAATATTTTAATAGTTTATATTTTTACATCTTATATCCAAATATTCTGTGAGGAATTGATATGACGAATGTAAAAAGTGTGAAATATCCTATCTCTTTTTTTCCAAATGAGAAGATGAAGAACAGCCCGAGTACGATAATAGAAAATGGAATAAGTTCGGTTTATCATATAACATGTTGGATCAAAAGATCGACCTTTATCAATCATTTAATACCCTTTATCTATCCAATGCTTTTCTTTTGCGCGATAGGATCGTGTCACTTTATAGATCCATGGTACCTTCCAGAAGGGTGCGATGGGGAATAATTAATGAGAGGGGGAGAGCATTCTCCATCTGGAAAGACCATACGTTTAATGATTCCCCGTTGCTAGGGCTGGAAGTCCTAGCGACGTTGGGAGGGATGTAGAGGACGCCTTGTGTTGGTCGAAAGCACGTACTTCTATAATTGTCGGGGTGGCTTGGAGACAACCTTTAACGGCTGTCTCAAATGCTATCTCCGTGGACCGAGGGAGACTTAATGCGTTTTTCCAATCCGGTCGTTATACGTGCACCATTGCTATCGATTACAATACCGATGTTGCGTCGGCTCAAAGCATTCGAACGGATTCAAGCGATTCGATAAAATGATTCGCCACGATCGTCTGGCAAGATTTCCCTCGAGTTGGGGAAACTCCTGTTTTGTATTACATTCATATATGGCATCGTTCAAGAGAGGGGCATTGTGCAATTTGCGATTGAATGAAATGATGATTGAAATCGTTCCGCAATTTATTCGATAATACATTTTTATTGCGAAAGATGAATAGAATAGTTATTGGATTTCAAAATGACTTGGTTCGTTTCCGAAGAAATATAAGATACAGTATTGTATTGTAAAATTAGAATAATTCTGGCAATTTAATTCTTAACTATATATATATATATATATATATATATATTTAAAGCATAACCCATACATACATGTATCATCGTTTGATATTACCACGATTATGACGTGATAATCCGCAAAATCCGAAAGGTTAAACCGCGAAAACCGTTTATTATCGCGCTTAATAGGCGATGTTGTAAACCGCGAAAATGTAATACCTCATTTGTAATGCCATACATGCTGACATGTATGCACCAAGCTGCTACAAATTTCAGATTACATTGCAATTTTGATGTAACGGTGTGATAATTCACTTATTATCACAGGCAACGTGCTCGATCGATCAACAATTGATGACGGAATCGATAGAACGGAATATTTATATGCGACACGGAGGGACAATATTTAACGTTTGCGTGAACGAAACATTACACATTACGCGTGTTTGTGCAGGAAGCATTGTAACAATGGACAACTGAACCGATCGAATCGTCGGCGCATTACACGCCTACGCGGCCACGGAAGTTATTGTTAAATTCGAAATATTTCCTCTAACAATTGAATGACAGCTAAAACGGCTGGAAATGAACGTTGCTTTTTAAAGCGTAATAGACAGTAGTATCACGGGTTAATGACGGATGACATAATTGATCAAATAAATGGATAGTTGGGTACCGATTAACCGGGAATCGATTAATCGCGCTAACGACTAATTGCCATCATCTGATGAATTGAGGTCGCCTGGATTCGATCACTCTTGTCCTGCTGCCACTCTGTATATTGATATAGATTCCAAAACATGTGTCCTAAAAATATCTACATAGTGTAAAACAATATTTTTACTTAAAATTAATTTATCTAAGACATATTAAGTCCTCTTAAAAATATAAACTTTCTAAATATAAACTAGAAATTTTTTTATATAGCTCATTTAAGCTTTTCATCAATATTAAAATTAAATTAACATTTAAGTGCAATTTATTATAATATTATTACAAATGATATAATATTTTTCTAAGAGAATAGGTGTGCAATTGCGATAATCGTATCAATTATTCATAGGCAAATCAATGGTCGGAACTCGGGCGGATGCAATCTAATCGGGCATTCACTTTGCTTGTAGATCTCCTGGATACGTAAGAGGGATTTGCATATCCTGACGTCATCGACCCTCGCTTACACGGGGGATGCAAGATTTTCTGTTAAGCACCCAGAAGCATCCGACGAATGGACGCTGAGGATCGAGTATGTTCAACCACGGGACGCCGGGGTTTATGAATGCCAGGTTAACACCGAGCCCAAAATGAACTTAGCCTTCATGTTAAAAGTCGAAGGTAAAATCAAGCTCGTAAAATCTCTAGAAATTTGCCAGATAACCCTTTCATGGATCGCTTAATTCCAGACAAACGTACGTAAATAAGTTTTATCACAGGAGAAAACAAAAAAAAAAAAAGAAAAATAAGTTATATTTAAAAATATGTTGATATATTAAAGTTTCTTTTTCTTAATTTTTAACATTATGCAAGTATGATTAATATATTACATTATATTTACATGTATATTTTATAAATCAGAATACATATTTAATTATAATTTAATATACTGCAATGTATCAAATTATTATAATATGAAATTTTAATAATTTTAATTAAAAGCAAGAGACTGTGAAAGGGTTAAATTAGATTCCGTAATGACTCTATACCATTGTAAATATATTTTGCGTAATTTACGATAGGTGAAAGAATAGTTGAACGCTTTCATAAGTGTCTATCACCTGATTGATCAGGAATGACACTGCTGGATAACTCGAATACGCACCAGCATGACCAAAATGATTAATGCTTCCGCTTGCATGTCTGTCACGTGAAGAGTATCCTAAAGTTATCGGTTAGCTTTGTTGCATCTATTTCTCTGATCGAGTAATCGCAGCATCGAGTAATATCTCAGTTACTTTAATTACCAGCGCACAATATCGATTTCGTCTTTCAATACGTAAAGTACCTATATTTATGTGTATATGTGTACATATTATATAATCGCTTGATACAACAAATACTTATAAAATATTTTGATAATTAAAATTTCTTTAATAATAAAATTTATTTATATGTGTTTCCGGGAACGAGATAGCTACAGAATTCATTGTGTATATATCAATATTTAACCAAATATTTAAACATTTACATAGATGTTTAAAAATGGCAATATATTTATTTATTAATTAATTTGATTGTTATACTTTGATTATCGCTTAAATGTGGATATGGAATTTTTTCAACGGGAATTTATAAGCTCGTTATATTTTCATGTATTCAAATATTTTATTAGGACACACATTTTTAAAATGTTGGATTACAGAATCTTCACAATCTCGACTTACATGCATAAAACGGACGATAGAAAAGAAAGAGGAAAACAACATTAAAAAAAAAAATATTCTTTAATGGATATTTCGCAGGCATACGTGATTCATATATACCGATAGTATTTTCAACATTAGTTGAATTCCCAATCTTGAAACAATAGATCTTGACGAAATCGATTAACTCGATATCTTTTCTGTCCTCCCATTCCAGAAAGTGCCCCTGTCCCTGCCATCACCACACCAAACGCCATTCACCGGACGTTCAACTCAGGTTAGATTCACGCAAAGAGCAGACTCCTTTTCCAAGCTATTGAATTTGCTAGCTGCTAGAAGTATTATTTGCGACGTATAATTACATGCCATAACATTTTTTCTTTTATATTTGTAAGCAAACTTGATAAGTTTCGTTTGCCAATGAGTTGAGGTCGTCGTATGTATGAAGAGGATGAAACAGGCATTTCATTTAGGTGTCATTACCCGGGACTGTCAGCAAATATTTTTTTTTGCAGATACAGCTGACGCTAACGCGTGCTAATTTTCTGCCGTAATATTGCACGTCGTAAATATACCATACGTTAAACGTTGGGGGTCGAACCGTGTGCGAGAACTTTTTTTCAAACGGTGAAAACTCCATGCGCGAACGTAATGAGAATATCTTCTGGCCAATATTTGAACAGCCTCAACTTATTTAGACTTGTAGATTTTGGCTGTTAATGATAGTTAATTGATGTGTAATTTTATGTAGAGCTACGCTCAAAGATTTGCATGTGAAAAATTAAATTATCTTCTGGTTGACCTCTCGTGACTTTATATATATATTTTATGTATTTATTTTGCATAAACTTTTTAAGATATCTGCAGCGACAATTTAATTAATAAGTAAGTATGAATTGAAGCACATTTTTTCTTTTCGTGCAGATATTATTGATAATGACAAATATATATGTGTTTATTTTTATACATTACTTTTTTTTTCTTATTCTCTTCTTAAATATTGTCTTGTTGCTCTCAACAATCCATAAATAATATATTTATTAATTAATCTATTTTAATTTTAATTTATTATTGCATACAAATTTTATTTTTGTTGATAATTGTTGATAATATCGTAAGTTTGAAATAGTCAAATAATTTATAAAATTATTAAAATATTTAAAATTTAAACAGGAAAAAAAATTTTCAAAATAGAAATTTAACGCGCAGAAATATAGTTTATATTAATTCGTTTAATTATATTCCACATTATTTTTAAATATATAATGTGGATTCTGAGTGAAAACAATAATATTAAACGAATAATATTAATAATACTAGCGATTCAAATGCAACATAATATTCTAATTGAATTGATATAAACACAAAATTATTTTTTTAATATACGTATAACATAGAACGTTACTTATATTAATTGCAAGTACATATTTATTATACATATTTATTTTGCAATTTTTTTACCAAGTTAGAAAATTGGCAAATATAATAAATTACTTTTCTTGATAATATAGACTTGTAATATATAATCTATTGTAATTTATAACATTGCATTTTAAAAATCCACAACGTTTTTCATACGAATAGAAAGCATAGAAAGCATAGAAAGAGAATTTGTATCAATTAATTTTATTAATATAAAAAATACCGCAGCCATATTCACTGCTTTAACCATATTGAGTTATCGTATTACTTTATGCTTTACAATTTTATATAAATGAAACAAGTAGAGCAATATTTCGCTTCCGTAAAATTTTAAATCATGCAAGCACAATGAATGAATATCGATAAAAGGCACGATTTGATATTTTCATTCCGATGACAGTTATTTAATATAGATGGCTGCAGATGTGGAATATTTAAACGTACGATTTCTGATATATGTTGCAGCTGCTCAGGCGACGATCCTGGGGCCGGAAGACGTCTACGTGAAGAAGGGTAGCACGATAAGCCTCACATGTGAAGTGAATGTGCGAAGTACACCCCCCAGTAGCGTTTCCTGGCATCACGGAGGAGCCGTGGTAGATTTCGACAGTCCCAGGTACAAACTGCAAGAATTGAGTCTCGCAGCTTCGCTCTTCTGCACCCCTTTTCCTTCTCCCCCCCCCCCCACGTACACACGTATACAGATAACATTTCCCATTTGATCGTGGAGGTTATCGCATAATCGACGAAATCCCAGATGTTTCGCAAGTTTCTCTCGAGGAGGAAAGCTTTGGCCGGTTTTTCGGGTCGCTACTTTGCGGTATCGCCGATCGAGCGGAAAGCGTCGGAGTATCCCGTCTTTAATCTTTTCGTCAGCCCCTTAACTCGGAGAAGGGTTATCAAGAGTCGAAAAAGCAAACGACCTTTGATCCGGCAATTTTGTTCGGGATTACTTTAGATAATGTTTTGTGCGAAAAACTATGAAAGTAGTTTCTTTCCTTTTCTCTCTCTCTCTCTCTCTCTCTCTCTCTCTCTCTCTCTCTCTCTCTCTCTCTCTCTCTCTCTCTGTCTCTCTGCAGTGATGACAAAATATATTATTTGCAACGCCGAAGAACAATCATACGTCAGTCATTAAAAATATTATGACAGATTTGCAATTAGATTCGCGTCTTTAGCCTATCTCGTACATCAGTTTTATAGGAAGACATCTCACGCGAATAAATCTTTTATTTATACACGCTTTATTTGCGCACATTTATCAGCAAACGTTTGATAACGCGTTGCGAACGAGCTCGCGTTGCAGTTTATATACGTGTATACGTTTTACACGATTACGCTTTTTGCCGACGTTTCGTTCTGTAAGCTGCGCCTCCTCCCTGCAGAGAGAATTAATGACAAAGTAGCAATGTGTGTGACGAGAACGGCGCCAAAGTATCTGCGATAATTCAGTGTACACCGCAGGGGCGGGGTTTCCCTGGAGACGGAGAAAACGGATACTGGGACGACAAGCAGACTACTGGTGACACAGGCCAGATTGACCGACAGCGGAAATTACACCTGCATCCCTAGCAACGCGAATCCAGCGAGCGTAATGGTCCACGTGCTGAATGGTAAGCGAATTCTTTTTTTCTCTATGAGGCGGACTTATCCGGCGGCACACATCATCTCTCGCCTCTCGCGACGTACCCGGCATTCGGATATGCGAATAATACTCACAGAGCTGCTTTAATGACATATCGCGATGGAAATGTCTGAATATCCGCGGTTGAAATTTTCAGATAACCCTTGGCTTGGAATCTCCATATATCACGAGCCATTATTCGCCAAGCTGATTCTGTATGACGTGAAAATTTGCTAAATCTTCACCCAAAGTGAGCTACGATCACGTGACGAGTTTTATTGCTATAAATGAGATAAATATAACGATTAGTCGTGTGTTGTTGTACCGTATCAAATACGTTCTTTTTTTTGCTCATTGTTTTCATAAGAGCAACGAGAAACGATATGCTGCAAATTATATCGTGCTGGCAATTAAACATGAAACGTGAAACTGCTGCTGCGTTTAAATTGGAAGTTTATTGCTTTAAAGATCAATTAATTTCTATTCAGCAAACACGATACGCCGCTTGCAAGCCAGACTCTTGATAAACAAAGTCAGAGGCAAGTTCTCGACAGTTTATGCGTTCCACGTTACAATGTAATTCGCTTATGCAACAAAACTAACCAAATAATAGGAATACCAAATTGCAATATTTTATCCAAACACTAACACTATTACCTTAATGTTATTGAATAGATCAGCAATTTCTTCTTTATTGTCGCAATAAATCGTAATATATCGTAAAGTTATTATTTAGTAAAATCGAGAATGGAGAGCTCGCGACTTTTTTTATTTACTACATAAGCTGTTTCTTGTGCCACATAATTCGATCGATTCGATATAGTCGGATCTTTCTCTTCTTTGTATGGCTTCCTTTTCTTTTTTCTTCACGTCGAGGAAGCACGCGCGAATTGAATCGGGCTTGCTGCGTCATGTGCATGCTCTTCGATAAACGTCACGTGCACATGCACATTTAAGAGCCATTGCATGTGGAAAAATCTCCAAGCCTGGCGTATAAACATTTCCATGTCGGCATTCTTGTAATATCGCATTTTCACGTCCACCACATCACGCGATTCGATCAGAATTCATGGTTAACCACTTATTTTCGATTAAAGCGCAACCGGATTTACATGACATTTGTTTTGGGAAAAAAGTGTCCGGTGTCTCTCTCTTTTCTCCCTCTCTCTAATTTCGAATCTCATTTCAATCAAATATGCAACTATGCATTATAATGTATTTTACTAATTGTAATGTTTTGATTTCGCAATGATAATATTATAAATGATAATATTTAAATGTATATAAAAATATAAAAGTTTATTAGAATGTTAAAAATTAAAAAATTTATTAGTATATGATTATCAAATTCATCTCAATGATTTTTATTTTAGCATATTTTTTAACATTATTGTTTCTTTTTTACTTAACCTAATCTATTAAATATATGTTACATACATCAATTGTTAATAATCGTATTAGTCAACATTAAAATTTTTTTTATTGTTCGATTGAGTATCAAATGAGATTCTAATCTTTTTCGATACTTCATGCGTTTTACTATTACAATATATTTCTGCAGAAATTGAATTTGACGTACCATTTTTTCCGCGGAATTTAGAAATTTAAAATATCACTCTTTTCATTATCGTGCGATCGTGCGATTTTTTTCGAGAAAATTTGTCCGATAGGAAGTTTTCAGGAATAGTAGGAAAATTTTCCAGCGGAATTGTGTGCGCGCGATCAACAAATTTCACATCAATAAACGCTCATATATTTGCGACGCAAGTTTGGCGACAGGAAGCCAGCAGCCTCCTGAAATGTGACATTCGAAAGGGACGACATGCGTTCATTCATCAAGTATCGAAATCCCCCGTCATAAAGTTTGACAGGCTCGTATATTGGAGTCGTAGCAAGTACTCGGCGCCGCACGCATACTCTCGCTTTTGATCTATTGTCAGCCGGCAGCGCTCGCGATAACACATGTAATATCTTGTTCGGCAAGTTCACCAATCCAAGCTGTCAATCATTGCGAGCTTGCAGCGCCGGCACGCGACTCACGGAACTCGCGTTGCAACTGCAGCTGTTCGAAATAAACATCCTTCGCGCATCCTTTGATATGATCAAAGCTGATCAAAGAATCTACTATAAATATTTGATAAATAAACTTTAATAAAATTCGCAACGAGAGGAACTTTTTAAAACACCGGGATATATGGCAAATATATAAAATAATTTTAAATTAATACTAAGTTTATATAGTGAGATTTGTGTAATCCGAAATTGATTTTTTTTTTTTTTAATAGAACTATTTGTCTCTAAATTTTAAAATTTGATATAACATAATATTTTATCTTTCAGTAAAAATTTTACAACTAAATTTTATCCAACAGACAGAACAAACAGAATTTTATTTTAATATTTAGCTATCAAAATGTTTAAATATTAAAAATCTTCGAAAACGTAATATTTTATAACGATCACAAGAATAGTTATGATTACATATGATATAAAAATTGAATCGATTTGATCGATTTTGTGAAGATTTTCCTGAAGATATTACATCATCATAATTTTATTCGCGTGACGTGATCCATTCAATATTCAGTGAAAGAAGACTGCATCGATATTCCGCAACTTTCGTTTCGCTTCATTTCGACACCAATGCTACATGCGTCCTGGCCAACAACGCAATAAATTTACAATACCAGTACGGTGGCCTCTCTTCACTCTCTGATTAAATTAATGTTTTCGAATTCATAGCACCCCACGTCGGGGACTACAAAAATCAACAAACCCCTCTGGCGACTAGGCAACAGGCCACCCGTCGTGTACACCGCGCGTTTGCACGGCAATCGAATTGCAGAACTTAACAAGCTTTCTTCGACGAAGCTCCCCTCCCCCTCTACCCCTGTTTCCACGCAACCCTCGCGCTGTCTGCCCCCGCACGGCCGCGGCGCGCTTTCCACCCTTCGAACCCATCGAGACATCGATCGCGCCCACTTTCGTCCGGAAACGCCCGGTGAGCGCGCGCCAGGCTCGTAGAGCGGCAGCTTCCGGTGCCGGATGAAAATTAATGCGGCGCAGTTCGTCTGCATAATTAATTTATAGGGCGCACCCGGTCGCGGCGGTCGGCGCATTGGCCATCGACGTTATTTCAAACACAGCTGATTACTCTGCAAAATTGACCGCAAATTTCAATTATTTCCCGATAAACCCGTACGCGACCCGGGGGCTATCCGTTCCGGCACGTACTATCCGCGCATTAACGCAATTACGCACGTCGGCCGTGCTCGCCGTCGACATTTCGAGTGTCGGGCCGGTGTCATTTTTTTTCGATAACGGCCCAGGTAAACGGGGCGTAACGATAAACTCCGCTCGATGAGCTTTTCAATTTGCTCGTAAATTGCGGCCTTACCTACCGAAGGGACCGGCCGCCGCGCCGGACCCGTGATTATCTTTATTGCCGCCGAATGTTACACGCAACGCGGCGATACCGCGCGCCGTCGTCATAGAACGCGAAATTGTTGCTTCCGCCGTTGTTTCGAATGTGCTACCTCGCTGTAGCTGCCGCTGTTATTGCCGAACAAAACGATATTTCACTCGGAGTTCGTACCACGACACGCGTTTTACCCTTCGGTAGCGCGCCTTACGTACGTTAAGCGCGTTATTCCCTTCTGCCATGACGTGAAACTTTATAGTAACACGTGAAAATTGCACGGTCGCTTTTATAAATTCTATCGTAAACGTAGTATTGCGAAATGGCATGGAGGATGACGTAAATGATTTTACTGGAAAATATAGAAAGCAACATTTTGAGTTGTATTAAAAATTTGAAAATTGCTCGAGAGAATAAAATTTATAAAAAGTACGTTGAATATTATATTGTTGTATTATTAAAAAAATTTGCAACGATATAAGTAAAGAGATAATATATAATATCATATGATTAAGTGTCAAACTATCATCAACGCTTTAAGAAAAATACAACATGTATATTACATGTATATCTATTATTATTATGCAAAAATATTGTTATAGTTTCCTTTGTAATGTTAATTTATATCAATACCATATTTTTTTTATAAGAATAATATATTAGAATACCTTATTTGCCAACAATGTTTAGAATTTAATATAAATTTGATTTATGCAAATTAAAAATATATATTCTTTAGAACAAAAACGTTAATCTTTTTAAATTTTTATTATAATACACGCTAAAGTACAAGAGCCTACTATTATGACATTTTATTTTTCCAATTATTTTACATTATATGGAATCTGGTTATGAGATTGTCGTTAGGCCGGGAAGTTCCTACTTAGCGTTTAACGCGTTATACGAACGATTAACCTACATTGTGAATTTAATTAGGGCTGCACAATTAAACTCCTGCGTTATGTAGCTACTCGAGATAATATTCAATGCGAAGAGACCGTGACATGGTTTATAGAATTAACTATATAGAATAATAGAATTTGCTTCAACTCCCCGTGCGAACAATTTTCTATGTTACTTCTTTTCTATGTTTCTATATTACTTCTTCAACTATCAAATGGTATAATAATCAATTATTAATCGCAGAATGTATGAATATATATTACAAATTACATGAAGATATTCAAATTTAATATTTGATTCTGTTATTATCTTCCAAAATAATTACTTCTCTCACTATTTTGATACTTAAATGTGAATGATACGTATTTTTTAAATTTTTACTAAACAATCATGTTATTTTAGCAAATACTGATGTTTATGTTTTTATATTTTCTACAAACATGTAAAATGTTAAAAAGATTTAATTACTAAAAAATTATTTTAACGTTTATTTTATGAATATTATACAACAAAATACATGAGAATCTATCTTCGAGAAGTAGATGCAAATATAATACAAAATACAAATACAAATACAAGTTTTAGATGGAAGACAATGCGAATTATTGAACGAGCTTATTACTGCACAAAACAAAATAGAGACCAGATGGATTAAAGTCGATTTATACGTTTCTGTTCTTGCAGGCGAACATCCGGCGGCGATGCAGCATGGCGGCAGCTGCGGTGTGGCACCGACAATTTTACTCGCTAGCATCACACTCATAGTTGCAAATTTGTTAAGGTGAGCGGCCGTGTCGTGAATTGCGGGCATCTTAAAAAAAAAAAAAAAAAAAGAAAGAAAAAGAAAAAGAAAGAAAGAAAGTCAAACGTGTCCAACGGTCGGGAGAGACAACGTCCAAAGTGAAAACGCGGCGTTCAACGATCACGAAACACGCTCGGAAAAATCGCCCGGCCGACCGCGATAGATCGCTTTAGCTCACGCCTCGCTGTCACACGCTGCGCGTATCCGTTCGTCGAGTGCTCGGAAGCGACGACAAGAGAATCACAGTGCGGACCGAAGTGCAGTGGACCAAAGCCCTGTGAAGAACGCAGTGACGTGGCGGACGATCTTTCGCACGTACGTTTTTAACACAAAAATCTTTCACAGACACTCCACTCTTTTGTATGAAATCGTCGTGTTAAAATGCATCGCGGCAAAAAAATTGCCGAATCATTCTCGATATTCCTGATAGCATCACGGTTGAGCGTTCGCCAAAGAAACTCTCTTGTACTTGTGCTTTTGTAATAATTAAATCGGCATGTTAACCTGTGGCTCAACGAATTTACGTGGACTCTCTCTAGTGGAAAAAAGAAAAAGAAACCGCTCATCTCGTACTCTTGTCGCGAGACTTCCGTTAGAATTTGTATTTTAACTAATTCAGTAATGGCCTCGTAGTATTCCATGTACGTCGACCGATAGAACGACGCCGTTTGGCAGAGAGTCGAATCGATCGCATGATCTGTTACGATTGCCAACGCTTTCGAATCGAATATCGATGGCTGGATCCGTTCGATGGCTACGAAATAATTATTACACGAATCGAAAATTTATAATTTAACGATTATCAACTAGTTGCGTAATAATCATCAGATAATTAAGGCTCTTGTACATAAAACGAGTAATAAATATGTAGGGTTTGCCGTGACCTTGTTGTACAGTACAATGCACGTGCGAGAAATTGCCACGTGACCGATAATCGTTTTCCGTCGTTTAATCTGGGCAATATTGTATATAGCTTGTATCATTGGTTATAATATTAATTGTACGGTATACGTACAATCGTAAATTTGCGAAGGTTCTATCTGAATCTTGTGTCTCAAACGCAAGTCAGTATCTCGAACATACTAGATATTTTTTGTATATTTCATAAATTATGTATATTATACATAATAATTTTGCCCAGATTTGACAATTCAAATTTTGTTAAACGTATAATATTTATTAATGAAAGATAATTGCATTGATAAGGAATTGTTGAAGCAAGGATCGTTGAAGCAAGAATCCAATCTAGCGATTTTTTTTTTTTAAAGATTGTCAGATCTTACAAAAAAATAATTTCGAATTATATAGTTAAAATTAAACTTTCAATATTTATTGAGTTAATATTATAATGAAATATTATTTTCGAAAATTGGAGATCGAAATTGATGTTTATCAAACATCGCAGTTTTTTAATATGTGACATAATTGTTTAAACAATTAAACAATTAAAAATTTATATAGAAAAATCTTTATTTGGCGTTAAAGTAAATTTTAATCAATTGTCGTTATAATTGTGATATTAAAACTTTTCGTGAATTTATGCTTTGAATTTAATGACATTACATTTATAACAGTTTAATTTTTTTAAAGCGCATTTAAAAATCAAAAATACAATTTTGGAACAGAGTTTTTACTTTACACAAAAGAAGTAAGATTGATATTACACAAAAAAGGTAAGATTGATAATGTATGAAAATCAATGTCATGTTATAAAATAATTAATTTTGATATTCTATAATTATAAATAATTGGACAATTGTGAGTTATATTGAAAATGTAAAGAGACACTATCGTGAAAAAATCAATCTTTAATTTATAAAAAAGTTTATAAAAAGTTCTATATGTTAAAACATGATTGTTTTTATTATGTATTGAAAGAGAGAATATTTACAGTATACGGAATTATGCCAACAAAAAATGAAAAGGCAGTTAGAACTAATCACTCTAGTAATGGTAGTAAATAGGTCTATTCTCGATATATTTCTGTTTGTTTAATATAACAATAAAATTTTTTATGCTAAATGCTTCGATATGTCAATGTCTTGTTTTATTGTTTTAGTAACTAAAATGTAATTTATTGAAAGTAATGTTTCTCCTCCAAATATATACATCGCTTCATTCCCAATTCATCCAAATTCTGCCATGGAAATGTCAAAGTGATTTTTTTCGAAAATCAAAACTCGTCAAAATTAATTTATCGATTAATCAAAATATAATCAAACGGACATCAATGATCACAGATAACGGATGTTATATTAAAATGTATGATGAAACTCGTGTATAGATAAGTGACTATATGGAAGATAATACGTAAATATATTTAAATAGATTAATAATAAACATTCAGTATGTATCATAATAATAGTACTGAAAGTATAATTCCAAAGATCAAAATGTAATTTCAAATGAGATAAAGATTCTTTTGCAGAACTAATAATAAATTGCCTTTTGCTATATCAATTTATTCGAATTCTCTAGAAAATATAATTGTTAATAATTGTTGTAATATGTTATTAAAATATTATTTAATTATTTATATTACAATGTATAAACTTTAGATTTATTTTATTCATTTTATATGTTTTATAGAATATTCAAGTTATATAAATTATATAAGTAATAGAATACTTACTTTTTTTATAAAAAATTAATAATTTTCAATATAATATTTTTTAGGAGAATAATTGGACTTACTATATTTTGCAATCAAATAATTCTGTATGTAGTAAATATAATTTTACTGTTAAAATTTTATTTGTGTATTAATATAAAATTATACAGCGGTCTTTCAGTCTTATCAATTTAATTGCAGATTTGATATTTTTGCCAGATTCCACAAAATATAAATGCTTAACTATTTGTCTTTTTATACATTTGATTGAATCGATACAATCTTGTGAAAATAATTGAATGTTTCTAAATAACTTTCCAAATTTGTTCCATTTCAAGCCGCATTTCCCGGAAAGAAAAATATGAGAGAGAAAGCAAGACCTTAGATATGATCATTAAATAACTCAATGCACGTAATATAGAATCTAGCGGTAAAGTATTAAGTAAAAGGTTTATCACGCATATAATGTAACATGAGTAAAAAATATATCATAATGATTAAAATAAAATACGATTTATCTTAGAACCCATAGATTTTTTATAACGATGTAGCTTGGAAACTACAATTAGAATTTACTCATTTTTAAAAATGGTAAAAAACATTTCTGAATTTTTCATCAAAATCGGAGGGGAAATACCGCAGTTCTTACATTTTATATATAAATTTTTTGTTATACTAAATAAATCGAATCATATATTCCGGACAAAAAGTTGTGAATCATTGAGAGCGAGAGAGAGAGAGAGAGAGAGAGAGAGAGAGAGAGAGAGAGAGAGAGAGGGGGGGGGGAAGAAACTGGTATAATTATATGAAATATAATGAAAATGCAAAGTGAAAAAATATTTTATAAATTGAGAAATCACCTTTATTAAACAATTAATCGAATCAAAGTATTTAATTGAACTAAATTTAATGGAAAAAAATTTATATTTGCGATGTTTCGTGTTTTGACGATTTTCAATACAGATTATATACCATGATTTTTCGAAGCGCGAATGTGATTCGATTATAAAATTTAATACTACATCCCTATGAATAACAAGTGATCAAACAGAAAAATATCGAGAGAATTTACCTATTCGTAAACTAGATAATCAATATCCGCGATTTGCATACTTACAGAATGTTGCACATTACATAGGTAAGAGACTAGACCGCATTGTACATAAAATTCATAATCAATTATGTATCATGTTATAAGAGAACTTAAGCATGAATCAAAAGAGCAGGAATAAAAGTGAAAAAGCGATATAGAATACTATATTGTAAAAATATTCATCGACGTGAATACTGTTTCAATAAATGTAATGATGATATAAAAACACACACAGACTTCTATTTCGCTCTTCCTATTTGATATTTTTTATCAATTGAATATACATATATATTTTTCATTACAAAATGTAAACAGGGCATATTTACAATATTACATATTATAAAAGTTTCGCATAATATAATTTTTATTTTTCTGGTGACTAATATTTTTAACAAAATTAAAATTATTGATATCCATCTCTTTATTAACTTATAGAAAAAAACTGGAAAACAATTTAAATTTTATTTTTAAAAAGGAAGTTTTAATTATTAAAAAATTATTAAAAAAAAATACATAAATATGAATAACGTTGTCAATCGTAGAAATATATTTTAGAATTTATTCTCTTTGTTCGCAGAAGGAAATAATTTAAAATGTGCATTGTAATCTTCTACATTTAATATGATCTTTTACGTTTCTACATCTGAATTAATGTATATTATGCAAAACTCTACGCGCGGAATTATATATATAATATACATAAAAATATTTGTACATTTCCATTTTTAATGAATACGCGCGCAACCTTTTTAATTAGATACGAAAACGGTTGGTTTTAATTGGTGCATGGTTCATATGTACCGATTTCTCTATTGCATATGTTCTTCTGTTGCACTCCATGTGTTTTACGTGTGAAAAATAGTGGACGGAAAAACGGTGTTCATACGCTCGTACTATTAACGCAGAACATGTATAATGAGCATCTTTTATTTATCATATGCATATACGACGGCTTCAAAACGCGTTATAATGAAACTAATGAAATTGCGGAGATATTTATAACCAAGCTCATTCTTAATTTCTTTAATGGCATTAATGGACTAATTGCACGAAGCAAATATTTTAATGGAATACCGTAAAATAAATTCAAGAAAATTAAAATGAGACAAGTACCGAATTATACTAAAATATTTAACTTTCCGCTTCACAAAAAATAGCTATTTTATACTATAAACAGCTACAAAAAATACGAAAGAATTATATCGTGCATTTTATTTTAGCAATAAATTAAAAAGATATTTTTTTTTTCTTTATATAGCTTAATAAGTGTTCTTTATGCGTTTTTAAATGTCATGTTAAAAACAGCCGCATATTTATTATTATCATTTTTCAATCATTTATAAATTGTAATTGTTACTAGGTTAAAAAAACAGTCGATCGGTATATCCGTTATTTTTAACGGATGCGGTCGAAACGCGGAATCGCAAGCACCGGACAGCCATCGAGCTACTTCCGCGCATTCGAGGACAGTGAATTCGTGCATTGTTCCCACAATTTTTCTTTCTCGGCGCACGTGTGCGATGTTTCACGTTGGAGTAACGGTGGACTCGGCAGAGAGAGAGAGAGAGAGAGAGAGAGAGAGAGAGAGAGAGAGAGAGAAAACTGCGATACGCGCGAGGTAAGCCCCGGCTATCTACTACGTGTATCTGCTGTTTTTAACTTCGCCGTCGCGACAATTAACGAACGTCGGATCGACGGGTCGGCGTGCTGTCGCGCAATTCGCCGTCGATGCCGCGATTGCGCCGGCGAAACGCGTCAAAACGAGACAGTACGAGAATTTCCGAAATCGAATAAACGAGACAACGGCAGCCGGGTGGATCGACAGAAGCCGAAATTGGCGAAGGAGAGAAATGGCGCTTGATAAGCGTATCTTGGAAAAAAAAACTCGGCGTGAGAGCCGAATATCCGGTGTTCATCGTTATTTTCCTCCTTTTTTGCCATTTTTCTACGTTTCTACAATACCGCTATGGATACATTGTATGAATAAAGCTGGAATCTGGACACGAGACGCTTTATACGCGAAAATAATTTTGATGAATAAGTGTTAATTTGTTTTCATGCCAATAATAAATCATGCGGTATCACACTTTAATATCAATATACTTATATGCAAAGGTATTTAATATTCTTTTTAGAAGTAACAACGTTCTATTAAATTCTGTTTTCTATTCCAACAATGTTAATTCATAAAATACTTTCCGTAATGTGAAAATCATTGGAGAATGGCTTCTTTCTTTCTTGAGTTATTCTAAGCACCAGTTTACACTTAAAGTTTCAACATATTCGCTCTGATGCAGAAGCAATATTTTACGCCTTGCGTTCTTATCGCCTGCATTTACAGCGTCCCATAAGCACGCGCAAAGGCATCATCATAACTCGCACACATATAAACGGATTTTCCTGACAAAGACAAACTACCGCGGAAAGAACAAGGACAATGTAACGGCGGATGTTTCTTCCTCAGCGGTGCACTGTTGCGGCCCGTTTACGTCGAGGCATTGACGTGAGATTGCACGGTGACAGCTAATTTCCAGTAACGTGGGCAAAAAATTATTCTGCCAATAAATGCTGTTTACCATCTTGCCCCGGTTAACGCACGATTCAATTTCATTGTAACGAATAACCCGGGTCTCCCCCATCTCGCTGACCCCTTGTGCGCAAAAAGCCGATCTGACTCTCAGCTATCGAAAAACAATTAAACGGATAAAATATCGGCAAACATTGCTCGATAGACGGCTGATATTTTATCAGTTGCTCGGGCAACCCGTCGGCATCTCGTTGGACGATAAGCGTATATTGCAAGGGTTGCAATAAATTGTGTGGCATCTAATCAGATTAAGAAGCTTCTTAATTTAAGTTCATAGTTGTTACATATTTAGAATGACAGACTGAATCGATTTCATCTTTTATAAAAAGCTGAACTGCTGTTTAATAGATAATTTTTATAGTTATGAGAATATTAATGTAATGTACACATAAATTGAGTTACATAAGAAAGATATTGGTTTTAAGAGATGATATAAAGGATAATTGAATATCATAACATAACTGTTAATAGAAATATATAGATAAAGTTTATTCGATAACATTATTAAATCTTTTTATTTAAAGCTACATTATTTCTTACAAAAAATGAGTGGATAATGACAATCATCAATATTCCACTCGTATGCAAAAGAATGCGTTATATTATTATAAATTCTGGAAAATAATAAATTTTTTTTTTTAAATTTTTTTTTAAGTCTATATAAAAATGATTCCAATGATTCCTTTGATTTTTATTATTTTGTTACTCTTCAAAGAGATACTTAAAATTCCAAAATAAAGATTAATATAATATATTTGTTATATTTATGGCTCGTTATCTTATTTATAAAATTAAAAAATCTTGAAACCAGATAATATTTTAAAGACAGTTTAGCATATTAACTGAGATTCTTTGATAAAATCGAGATATTTATAAACATTAGTATAAACATCAGATACACCTAAAGCGCAAGGCAAAACCCAAGAGACGACGCCAACGAGCTCATTATCGACAATGAGAGGGCCGCCACTGTCACCCTATAGAAAAAGTATGACAAAGAATTCTTAATTAATAATTTATGACAGTAAGCGACAAAAGAGCATCGAATAATTAGAAAACTTTATCGTTAAAAATGCCGTATTTAATTGACTTACTGTTGCTTAATGAAAAACTATACTTAATACTTTTAAGATACATTATGCATAATATAAAAAGTAAGAGTATACTCACTTGGCAAGCACCTTGCCCAACCTTTTCCAGCGTACAGATGTGATTTTCGCTAGTACGTGGATTTTTATGACCATGCAGACAGCGCTCTTGGCTCAAAACGTTCACGCTAAGCCATTTGAGCATCGACGAAGATGGTGAATTTATTGAAGTTTTTCCCCATCCGCTTATAATTCCGCGCTTGCCGCCGTTAATATAGTCTTTACTTGCTAAAGGAATTGGACCTTGGATATTATTTATCTTGATCGGTTTGTTTAGCTACGCAAACATATTCGTCAAATGACGTAAGTCGATTAAAAAGAGAAATAACTGAGATTGTTTCTTTTATACGACACTTTCTTGTTTGCATTCAATATGATTAACTTGATCAACTTACGGTTATAACGGCGATGTCGTGTCTCCAGCCACCCTCTTTTTCACCAGTGTAACTTGGGTGTATCCGAATACATTTGATGTTGTGCTTTTCGCCACCGTACAATGTCGGACTGATAGTGCCGGTTACAACAACCTGAAAATTAAGTATTTTGATGAATTAAGGAAAAATTAGAGGACAAAAATACATTAGTGTAAAAAAATTTTTAAATACTAGAAGAAAACTGAGACAAAAACAATATACGAGAAAAGATATTAAACTCAATATTGATTGTGTGAATATTGAATATTACTTATACATATCGTAATTTAGTGCTTTCATTGTCCGATTAATTGAGAAATACCATGTGTTTTGAGTTTAGTAGATATATTAACTAAATATGACTGCATGTATCTGTTAATATTCGAAATAACTAGGAAATCAGATACGCAGATATCGAATACCATAATAATAGCCATGACATTCCGGATCACAGAATAATAATCGAAACACTATCCGAATAAATTTGATTCTGTTATTTATGATGTGAATAATATTCACATCATTTTATGAATGATTCAGAACGGAAGAAACTCAAATATACTTTTGGTTAATTAACAGAAGCAATATAAATTGATTATTTATTTAAATGTTAATTTAAATATTCCACTTTTCTGGCAAGAATGATTAATTTTCCTAAATTTCATATATCGAAATATTTAAAATATCTATTTTGAAATAAAAGTTAAGTCAGATAAAAACTAACTAATAATTTAAATAACATTATTTAATATCAACTATTTTTTATAATTATTTTATGAATAGAATAAACAAAATACATTTAATTTGTTTTTTTTTCAAGTATTGAATATGAATTTCAAGTATTTAAATATTATGTCTCAAATTTAAATAATTGTCATATAGTAGTATAATATTACTTGGATATAAAAAAAATTTGGACTATGTAAGAGTAATAATTAAAATTTGAAATAAAAGTATACATATAATTATTCTAGGAAATAATGTAATGTAATGTAAAAATATCTTTATATATCACTGTTTTTTATATACACATTATTAATCTATTTTAATAAATAATAATAATAAAAATATATTTTCTGATTAATAATTAAATTTTGTTAATGTAAAATAATTACTTACCATACCATTTGTATAGAAATCGTCATTTACGCAATGTGCAGCAGTGACAATATGTATCGGACTAATGATGCTACCTCCACAAATATGCTCGCCATAAGATTCAAGAGAAACTTGATATTTAAATTGACCGTGTGTAGCTATGTCACCACCAACGATCCGTTCAGATTCATCGCAGGAAGTCTCTATAAGGAATTTAGATTGAAATGAGCATTATTTTGTTTAAAAATGTTTTATATTTAGTAAATAGTATCCATACTGTTATAAAAACAGCAGAAAATATCTAGAACATTTATAATTTATAATCTGTTGCAGAACACAAACTAAAGACAAATTTTGTTATTGTTAGTTTTATTTTGTCGAACAGATTAATCCGTATATTTTTTCACTCATTTTCCTCGCTTTATATACTTATTATATATACTTATTATATACATTAAGTCTCTGATTTTGATTTACTTACGCTGAATGATGACAATCACAGCGAACAGAATAATTAACTTCATTCTCTCTCGTTGCAAATGAAATCCAGATCAAATTACGAACTGAATAGAGGAGGCTACTCACCATTTTTCCTTTTATATGCGATACGATATCTGTATTCGGTCTTGTATAACAGTTGGTGGTATTTGCACTGTGTTAGATTGCAAATATATTATGCACGTTTCTCATTCAATTATTAATGAGGTATATTCGTATCTGTAGAATTTGTATCTTCCATTACTTGAAACAGAAGAAACAAATGTAAAGAGGATTAATTAATATCTTACAAATTACCATTCTACGCAAAACATTTTTTATATGCATTTACAAATAATGGCATAACTCATACACATTTTTATAAATTGATAATTACACAATACTATTTAATTTATTACATACATTTTGAGCATATAAATTTAACATTTCTTGTAATGAAAAACAATTATATGTAAATTATTGTGGAACATATAGTTAATCTTCTTATCATATAACAATATATATAATTCAGATTTAAAAATTTTTCTTCATTGTTTTTGAGATTTGCACTTTTCATCTGCTATTTTTTCATCAAATAATGATACATTAAGTAAAAATTGTTTTAATAATGAATCCTTAGTTGTTACTAAATTTTGTAATATTTATTTGTGTGTATAAATTGAACACAAAGCTGATTGTTTTTTATTAAAGTGGAGAAAAGCTACAGTTGTGAATTAAAACTCTATAAATATGTCATCCACGATCATTCCAATAAAATATTATTTTTTACTTTCTTGTAATAAAACATAACGTCAATACGTTATATAGATTTAAAAATACCTATCGTTCGTTTCAAATGCCTTTCATACAGTTTCGGACTTATGGTAAAAAAACATTGACATGCATTGACAACAACTCGTTATTGACGTGCAAATGAAACTACATAAACACAAGTCGACGTTTAGTTTGTATTTTTAAATATTTCATGTACAGTATGAATGGTACGTGGCGCATAAAAAGTAATTGCATTGAATTATTTGTGACACATCGTAGAAATAAAATTTTAGTTTTTACAAATTTCCAGAAGTAACAATTGAATGAATCCATTTTGCAAGTATACAGGATAAATTTCAATGATTGAGTAATGAGTACTGTTAAAAGTCGATCAAATCTGTCTCTGTGACATACAAATCGAAATGCAGGTTGTCTCAACCAAACACATTTTGAATGCAAATTTAAGCAAACTCCAATGTAAATTTGTTGAAACTGTATACCATTAAAATGTGCATATATTTCAATTAAATTTGCCCCGACGGTCAGTGATTGATCAATTTATAATCGTCAAGTTCATTTTTTATAAACTCAATTAAAAAGCAACATGTGTCTTAATTAAATGCGTATTCGTCAGGTATGCGCATATCTGTGTAATATAAATAAAATCACGCTAATTGTAATCAAGCATATTTTATATAACTAATACTTATAATAGTACACAAGTATAAAATTTTTTTAATAATTTTTATAAAAGTGTAATCAATTTAACTTAATAATTCGTAAAATGTATTAACAAATAGTTAGAAATATTAAAAATGTTATTGATATAAGATTTTGATAATAGGTTTCTTTTGAAAACTGAATATTTTAATTGTCTTTAATGTATACAATGAAATTAAAGGGCACGGATTTTAAAAGGTACATATAATGAATACGCCCTATGTTGAATAACAAAACACATGAACATTTAAAATATTTCTGATATATACAAACATAACTGATGCTTTGCCAATGTTTTTATCACTTATTTTCACGAGATCGATATTTTATTTGATTATGAGGTATATAATTGTATACCACGCTACTTTGTTGGTGATGGCAAATTTATATGATGGCACTATATCTTTTAAATAATTCCTTATCGATTTTTTGAATGTTCGCAAACACAGATTCCTTAAACTTCATAATACAGATGGTAATATTTGCGCGCTACGATAAAAATTATGCAAATGTGGATTAAATAAAGACTGAATGATCTTTATCTTGTGTTTGTGTCTTAATCTTTTATCTGTATCAATGTACAATAATGTACAATAATGTACATTGTAATAATGTACATGCTTGGAAGAAAAATACATGATATTTTCATTTAATTTATTTTGTTTATAACATATTATAACATATTATATTTTATAGTTTCAAATATTTTAAATCTTTGATATATAATCGTCGTTTGTAAAAGCCCAATTATAAATAATCAAAATTATTTTAATTTCTGTAAAATAATAATGCAATTATGATGCATACGCGTGTATATAAAATAATAAAATTTAAAACATTTACATTATTAAGCAAATTATTATATGAATTTGTATTGTATTCAGCAATATCTATTTCTATATATCATATTACGCAACGTAGTATATAATAAAATTAATGTAATCTTTGATATTTTATAAATTTACTCTACAGTTTGGAAAAGTGATTGATAGAGCGAAAAGAACATAACTTGAAAAAAATCGCCCATTAACCCATTAATCGCCATTAGCAATTTAATTTACTGCAGCACTTTATGTTTCAAATCAGACACCTAATATTCTGAGATCGTAACAAAACAGTATTCCGTATAAAAAATTAAATTTTATTAAAATTAATGAATTTAAATGTATTAACATTAAATATCTTTAATAAAATGAACGAAAATTATATTATTTATAAATTATTAATAGATTTATCTCTTTATAATGTTTAATTTACATAAAAATAAGAGATTCGTGAATCTACCAAAAATCGCAGTATATGTATTGTTAAAACTGACAAAACGCAATTCTCGCATTCTCAGTTCGACAGTATTTCTTGCGATAAACTTGACGTTCGTAAATATTTTAACTGGTTCAGCTTTTCGTGGCAATTTGCGTGAAAAGGGACGCTAAAAGCGAGGTTGAACGCACTATTGGGAAGGTACATTCGTTTGGCGGGCCGTTGTTTATCCATAGCAACAAAGTTGAATTGTCCGTTAACAAAGCAAGATCGCAAACACTTTTTACGGAAAAGCGGCCTCTTTTTTGTTTGAGTCACGCACAGAGGCGGATCTGCGAAAATTAGCCACCGTTTGTCTGTCCGGCTATCGAAATCTCTCAATAGCCCCGTGCGTGTGTCGAGCTACAAAAATAAAACGAATTTAAAAAAAAAAAGCAAAAAGAAATACTTGTATATACGTAAAATATGTCCAAAAAATCAACTGCATTAAATCAAGCGTAAAAAATGTACGGTGCAGGTGCATGTCATTTATAAAATTCTATACATGCGTCGTCATGTCGAGCCGTGTTCAATTTAACATGTATATTTTATTCTGAAATTCCGTATTATTATGCACTTTAATATGATATTGTAGGTTTAGCACCAATGCTCGCAGGATTTAAACGTATCAATATGTTTTGCGGTTTCAATAGTGCTTCAAGCAATCCAATTAATGCACGCACGTTGATACGAACAAACAATACACTATCTCGTTCTAATTTTTGTTCAATGAATACAAAATATTCTGATTTTTTAACGCCTATTGTTTCAACACGCCTATTATTTTCTCGAAACTATATTTCTATTTTTTACAATAAAACAAATGGGATTTATTTTCTTCAAAAAATTAAACAATTTATTATGTGTCATTTATGATATTAATTATTCATTGAATTAATCTCTTTGCCAAATCATAAAATAATTTCTTCATTATATCTCTAATTTACGGTTATTTCTGTAATCATGAATTGAATTTATTTTTTAATATGTAGATATGGTTTCAATAACTGTATTTCAAGTGTACATTCTGTCTCAATTGAATAGCAGTGCTCATGTAGCCTCACCGAGTCAGAATAAAACTCAAAACTATGAAACTTTGAAAATTAAGCTTTATCTAAATTTCTCAAAGCTGTGTAAAAATATTAAGTCGCATCTTAAAATCTATATATTGAATTATATCATGTTTCAAGATTGGTTTCTAAATTTGTAAACAGAAACGCGATGATGAATACATGAACTTTAAAGTATTGTTTTAATAATTACATTTATAGTTAAATATAAAATTATTCTAGTAATTCAATATTTTATTAAATATTTAATAAGAGCAATCGATTTGAGAGTCGTGTGGAGAGCAATCACGATCGAGCTGATCTTTAATTTGAGCGCAGGTGAAAGACGGGAAAGTGGAAGATACGTGAAATTTATCGTCGGTGGACGATGCCCACTAACGAATGTGTCCCAGAGGGATAGAACGGGTGGACAATGCAGTTTTCCAATTTTCATCCCCCCCACCCCGGCGGGTATTCGAGCCCATGTTCGACCTGGCCAGCTAGCTCTCCGCGCGTGCTTTCATCCTTTATCATCCGCTAGCCGAACAATCATAAAGCATGTTGATTCACGGTCCGTCGTAAATTTAGTGTTATTTTATTCTTGCTTTAGCTTAGCTTAAGCGGCACTTTTAACGATCCCCGATGCGCCGATCGAATTGCATCGTACCTCGTTAGACGCGTTCGTCGCACTCGTTGACTTCTCTACAATTGTCACGTGACATCCACCGACATCCGCCAATTTAATTGTACGCCGCACGATCTAATTAATTGCTACAACTCCACGAGTCTTTTATCTAAATTATTTGTCTTCCCTCACACAGAGGTATTTAAATTTGATCGAGTATATTGACGCTTTGCACATTACATCTTTTACATGTGACGTTAATACGAATTGGTCAAACCGATATTGCATTTTTGTGATTTGTGCTTTGCATGCTTTTGTTGGAAGCTTAGGTTCTTTCAAAGAAAAAGTTGCACAATATTAGAAATTTCAAGCACGCAAATGCTGCAGTTTGGATCTGAATACACGCCGGACGTTACGTTGACGCGACTGACCGAGTTTTACAGTTCGTATCACCTCTACTGCGGAGTGACAGTTATATACGATTACACTGAGAGAAAAGCTGAACCGGTATTCGTTCCGGCGACGGTGAGCAAGTAGAAGGAATGGTTGAGACAGGACGACAGAAGCCTCGTCCGGGAGGAAGAGTTACTACCGTTGCTACTAGTGCTCCTGTCCGAACTTGAAAAATAATTCAGCACGAAGTAATGTCCTGAATATAGAATGCGCATAGGATGCGTCAATTTCAAAACAGGAGTCCGGACGGCGAACAGTTGTACTCGTCGTATTTTCATTTAAAGATTCGGCACAGTTTGAATGGTCGTAACTCAATTACGATCGTCTCGTAAGATGAAGCCTATGAAAAAAACATCAAAAGCTTAAATTAAAGATAAAATTACATTTTCTGAGAAGATAAGAAATATGAAAAGTACTAATAAAATCATTTGTACAATATCAATATTAATAATAATATTTATTTGTACTGTTTTTATTATTTTGTCAATTTTTTTATAAATAATCTATCTAAATTAATGTAATGTTTTTTTTTTTAAATATCGATATCTCTGATAATGAAATTTATTTGGTTTTACAAATTGTCAAGTCTAAAATGCATGTTCAATAATAAAGAATATGCTTAGAACACGCCGTCACGTTCAGTGGTAAAGGAAGCACATAGCTGCGGCGTGAAGTTCAGTAGTAAATGGAGTGTTCGCTCTTTACGACGCCCATACATCATTCAAGCATGAAATTGTCAAATACTACTAGATAAAATGTGGCTTGCTTCATAAACTTTTAGCGACAGATATTTAAAAATAGACAAATTTTGTTCTCAATTGAGAATTATATATTAGAAAATAAAGCATGACGGAAATCATAAAATTTCAATCATGAGTACTGTCAATCATTACGTTGCTTAGCTGAAAAGAACATTGTTACTCTGTATATTGCATACATAAAGCATTAAAAAAGCATAGTTAATGCATTCGTTGTTCCTTTGGTCGTCCTCTCTCATTGCGCAGACAATTCACCTTTGTGATCAAATATGTAATCTTGCCTGTCACACTGTGACTTTTTGCCTATCTTATTTGTAATTCATAACACATCAAAGCGCTACTCAAGCGCGAGAGAGCTAACGGTGTAATGTTGGTAGTAGAATTGCGAATTTAAGGAGAATTATGTCTTCAGAATTCACGATGCATGACAAGAGAAATTGCCAACCGCTATATCACACGCACATTCCCGCACTTGACAAATTCGAGTTATGCGACATGATTTTCCTTTACATCGAAATAAACATGAATAAGCGAACATCTTATTTGATATTTATAAGAGAGGCTGGAGCATAATTCAACAGCGATTATGTCGCCTGAATCTACTTCATGCAATACACAAACCAAATAAAAATTGATTGAATGCACATACATTATCCGTATAATTCTTATAAAACACTTTATACTAAAAAAAATTTGGAATAATACAAAAATATAGAAAAGAGATATATATATATTAATTTAAATCATAAAGTATAACAGTATGAGTTCATGTCTTTTGTTCTGCATAATAATCAAATTATATATCTAAACATGTATATCTTAATTTGTACAAATTATATATATAATTATATATATATATATATTATATATTATATATTTACGTAATATTCTTAATAGAAAATTATTTGTATTTACAAAAAAATTAAGTTTATAATTATTAAAAATTAATACGTACCTTATTTTGCTGCAACAATTCGGTAAATTACATAATTATTTATAGACAAGATACATTGTGACAAGAAAAGAATGTAACATACTTATTTGCTAGAATTTCATGAAATTCATGACGCATTCTCCTCGACTCTTCGAACGAAAGGATATAGCACGATACACGATATCAAATTACCTCCGCATCCTTTGGCACTGCGCGTTCGCTTTAATCCCATTGACTTTAAGAGCTGCGCTCAAAGAAATGCCGTGAATTGCGAGGGCACAGGCGAAAAGAACATTCCAGAACATTGAGATCAAATGGAGTATCGCAGGTCATTTAATGAATTATTTGCTCACGAAGCTAAATTTACGGGACAGCACGCGAGGAATTTTGTGCAAGGACATTTTATTTTTATTTCCATTCGTGCTGAATTCTCTCTAAAAAAAAAATCTACTTAACATTTTACATATATATATGTAATCGGAGAGCCAAATAAATATATAAAACTTTTTGTAAAACATCTTAATTAATAAAGAAAATTTGAGGTTTTCAATCGATCGAAAAGAACTTATGCATTCATGAAAAAAACAAAGATTATTTTGCAAACAGAGTTGTTTTTGCTACATATGCATTTTTGTAAAAAATATTGAGTTTTATATGTGAAGTTTTATGCGTGTTTATTTTCTTTCTCATATAAAATTATTTTATTGCAGCAAATATTTGCTTAATTGTTATCTATAATAAATATCTACCAGAACCCGTCACAGAATCTATTTATCTTGCTGTAATCAACTTCTCAATTACAGACAAATTCATAATCTTCATATACATATATTCTTTACGAACTACCCGATTATAAGTATCTTTTATCAATTTTTTTGTTATCTATAAAAGATAGACAGACAAATGTTACATAAATAATATTCCATATTATTCTCCTCGATTGTTATATGCACTAAGTAATTATATTTAACTGTTGATCTAATCTATCGACCATGATTGTACTCTACGACCTGTAAAACGTTTTTAAAATATTTCCCAAACTAGATTCAAGTTCTCCATTATTCTACTTTTGTACATATTTCTAATTATTGTTGAAATACTATTGTTGATATAGATGGCTTCAGATGACTCTTATCGCAATCAATTCGTGAACTGCATAATTTCTTTGCCTGGAATATCATAAAAAACGATTTATAAATATGTTCTTAAAATCTACAAAAGTTCATCTTTCACGATCTAAATTGGCTTGGTCGCATTTTAGGTACATTTCAGTGTTGGAAACGGCAAGAAATAAGCGTGAAATACTGTCGGGTGTGCACTAGAGCAAGAAAGTTTGGCTGTTGCGCGCGAGTATTAGAAACCACGAAAACGGAAGCAGAAGTCCGGGCCAGTGCCTGACGTCACTTCCGGAAGAGATGTATCCGGCGTCACGTTGCATGGCTTCCGTGCGTTCTCCTGTAACAGAAAGGCAAAAAAGGAGAATCAGGTGTCAGTGCTACACTCGTCAGCCGTCCTTGTATCGCGCTCGTAATCGTATGAATATTTACGAGTACGGTATCAAATTAACGCGGTTTCACGCGATATCATCTAATGAGTGTCATGTCGGCAGGAACGCTTCGTATGAGCAGACGTTGAAAAATTGCCGTATTAGGATATTGAATCTGGATATCACGATCCGGAAATCTTGATACTTTTTGAGAATAATGACACCACCCACACTCGTAAATCAATGTCGCTTCAAGATTACGGGATTATAGGTTTCCTCATGTTACAAGGGATCCATTAATTATTGCGTTGTTTGAGGGGTGTCGATACGCGTTTTCGTGTCATTTCTCCATTCTTCGCTATTTAAACTTAATACAATGATGCGAAGATCAAATTTGAGGCAATTTGCAGAGTATAGATTCCATCACGAAATTTTCACAATAACTTCGTATCGAGAAAAATCATTATATCAGTAGATTCAAGCATAGTTTACATGAATTAATGCATGAAGTAACACAAAGTAATGATATTGCTATTTATATTAAATTTTAATGCTTTATATTAAAATTCTCCGCATATTGTACGATGCATTAATGATACATCTTGGTGTAAAAAAATCAAGCGTACATGTGACACCGAGCATGTGTAAACGCATTTAGTTGCGCTTGCACGAAGACAGTTGGTTTGTCAAAATTCAATATTTCCAGCGTGGTGCAAACAATGGTATGGCTATACGTCATAGAAAATTTAAAGCAGTCGTAAATATTTTAATCGAGTTGTCATCGAGAACATGAAATACTTCGAGGCGTTGGCAAAAATCGATAGAAATAAAAGAAAACGTTTCACGCTTTGATCTCGAAATTCATTTTATGTTCCCTATTTGCACACCGAGATAGATCTATACTCGATCGCTTGCATTGCTAGCCGGTGTAGAAAGTAGTTAAAGTCTTAATGACGAAGAAAACCTTAATTTTGACCGCCGTAGCCCTTTGAAGTTTAAATTCCAATCGCGCCTTCATCTTTACGACCATTAAGGGGAACGAAAGCAAAACTTTACCGGAGAAACCGGTAACAGGTACTTTATTTTCTGAAATTACGCTCTTAACGACTTCTTCTTTGATTACGCAGCGTTGATCCTTTAATAGCTGGAATACGTCCGCTTTGTGGTACGCGAACAAACTTTGCGAACCGTTTCTTTTTTCAAGAAAGACAATATCGATAGCTCTAAAAATATAACGAGAAACCTTTGCTATATATCGGTAAAAAATAAAGTCTTATAAAAAGAGAATCAAAAAACAAGTCATTATACTCCTAAATCACAATACATTATTGTAGAACGTTACATTATTGTAATGTTCAATTTGAACAGTCAATATATCGTACGAGACAACCACGCAGTAGTGAGATTTTATATTGACGAACCAGTATTCAGTAGTGTAAGTAGTAATATGGTCTGTCATATTCCATAAGCGACATATTATCAATATTCCAACTATGTCTGACTCTATGCATGCATATTCACTAATTGAAAATTAATTATTAATTTCTTGATACAAGTAACATTACGTAATGCGGCATGGTAAATTCAATTCTACAGTTCCATTGATCAAATTACTAATTATATTTACTGCTGTGGAGAATATTGTTCTTAATTGCTACACATTATAACCGAATTGTTTTAATATTGTTCTCAAATATGTACGTTTTAAAATTTTTAAAAACTGAAAACATTAAAAAGCTTAATAACAACATATAATAACAATTTAATAATATTTAAAAATTTAATCCTAACGCCTGATGACAAATTCCTAAATAAAATATAAACGTAAACGATTTTGCACGCGCGCGTTACGTGTTACGTCATTACATAACGGTTATCGTCATAAATGATAATTATCATTAGCGCATAACTCAGAATTCGATAAGGATCGATGATGATCGACCGTGCCAATGGCGATCTCCAGAATTCGGGCGACAATATGCTGCCGAGGTATGCCAGCGTGTACCCGGGGTATGCGTCCCGATCAGGTATTCGTACGAAAGCTGCGTCATTAACCGTATGAATCGCACGACCGATCGAGGCGAGCTTACGATTACGATCGTGAGCAATGTGCGTTCGTGTTGGTGCCTGGGAATGCGACACGTGTGTACGGGCACGCGGCACGCATACACGGCGGAACTGCACGCGACGTCGGTTAAAGCGGAAGCAAAATCTTTGCACGTATGATGCATCTGCATCTGGGAGCACGACGATCTATCACCGTTGGTTTGGTTTGCGATCGCAACACTTGACAGTATCTACTTGGCACCTCCCGCATGGACAATTCGGAATGCAAATGACGTGCAAACGTACGCTTGATTGTATTACTGTTTCCAAGTTGCGGCACCAACTTCGGCATGATAATTTCAAGTGGTTCGAGGAAATCTATTCTTCTCTTAAATACTTTCTGAAAAGTATTTTTTATTATGTAATACAACATTACAGTTCAATTGCAGTTATGTAGAAAAGAAAAGTATAATTTTAATTCTGCTGCAATTTATTATGTTTAAGGAAACAGAAAAATGATATTCTAATACTAACGATAAACTATGACGGACATTATTCAAATTTTAATCATAAAATTGTTTAATGTTGTTATGATAGGTATAAATGTTATATATAAATAAGTGTTGGATGTAACTGAAAATTGAGATATAAAACCTTTGCTTTGTATAAATTGTAAAAAGCAGTTGGTATACCAACTCATTGATAATTAATTAGAATATTTTAATTACCTTTTATTACCATATTAGGTTATTCATAATTTTCAATTTTGTTTTTCCAAATACTTCAGCTCTTTATTATTCAACGTCGTTTTTCACACTCAAAGTATTTAAGCCCTTCTGAAAACTAACTGCGATATATTCTAAAATAACATGCGCTTAATTATAAGAGAATTGATTATCGGACTGAGCGAGAGCGGAATTAAAAATTAATTTTCAATCTGCGATAGCGGATAACCGGTAAGGGTCGTATAAATCGAGCAAATAATTTCCCTCGTGAGTCAATAATTTTTTCGAACGGATGGTTCAGAGTTTATGAGAGAGAGAAAATCACCATACGAGGAGATAGTAAATTAAAAATTCATTTCACAAACGGCATATTAACAAAAATTTATAATTAAATATATAATACCAGTGAATAATATTACATTATGTACATCGTTCTCATAATTATTCATCCAATTTTTTTTATGAAGTTTTATATATGTATCAAGATGTAATAAGTGCAGACGCGTCCGCATTATAGCCACGCGGAATCATAATGATTTACGAGCGTTGGAAGTTCACGAGTAAGTTGCACTTTAGCTCATCCGCTCGCTTTTAGCAACTCCTTAGACACTGTCTCGGAAACTGTCCGCTCGCCCCAAAGAGTTTACGTCTAAAGCGAGGTAAAAGAGTACAAAGTTGTACAAAAATGGAGAGGTCTTTAGTTAATGGATGCACAATTTTCCGCTCTGCGCGTATACAAAATTTGCGCGTGTAAGTTGATAAATAATTACCCTCTTCCCCCCCTCCCCCCGTGCGTAATTAACGATAGATTTCGTATCGTATGAATTGTTAATGCAAAATATTTTCGATACTTCTCTGTAATAAACGAAGAAAGTTAGAAGATTGAAAGCTTAGATCAGATCCGTTTATAATCCACGTTATAGCTGCACCGACACCAGCGCTTTAACCGACTCGGAAGATATCTGTTAAAGTGTGCATTGTCGTATTAAACGAAATAAATGGATTCCGCAGTTTAAGAACTCTCGTCGCGGCGGCGCGGGTATGGGTAACGGATGAAAAATTAGCGGAGCCGAAGCTCGAAGATTTCACTTTGCCCGAGTATTTCGGCTTCGAAATTTAATAATATCGTACGTTAAGAGGATGCGACACCGTGAGAGGAAGCGGAGAGCGAGATAAGAAATGAGAGGAGAGATCCAGGAGGAGCGGAGAGTTTTGGAGCCGGTATAAACGACAGTCTAGGGAGCCGTTAGGTATTAAACTCTCTGCAAACTTCCGCAGTCCGTCGTGCTCGATATATATTTAAAATATCTTGGAAGTATCCATGAATCGTCTAGACTGAGCCGGCGACGTACCGAGGCACCAGGGATTCATAGGATGTCGGAAAGTGATATCATAACTCGCTACAACGGCACGAAATGTCCCGATTTGTAGAGTCATATTTAACGCTTGTTTACTCCTCTATAATTTCTTAAAAAAAGATTTTAATCGATTTCTCTGAATTGCACCGCCACGTACAAACATTTCGTATAAGTAAATCTCCGTTTTTAATGTATCTTCATCCATCATTCAGCGCGAAGAAATACGTAATGTTTTAATGAGTCATAAGTCAAAAGATAAACCATTACAAAAAAATTTGTAAAAAGTATAAAGTATTATTTTAAATAATTTTGCTCGGCGCTTTTCTTAACCTCTCGCGAAAATTCGCAGTCAGTTGCAAAATGGTGAGAAGGACGAAAGAAGATATCCGAAGAAAGAGAAATAAGAAAAAGAAAAATCCGTGCTTAAATCGAGATAGTGAAATTAAAAGGGGTCAAGAGAGAGGGAGAGAGAGGAACTTTCGACGGAACCCTCGACCATCCCTTGGCACTCTCCGTCTGCCGACTTTCTGGACGTAGCCGTATAACTCCGCAACGAACAAGGCAGGATTCTACCGTTGCTAGGCGCACAAGCGGCGTGAAAACTCGGCGATGTGCAATTAGGAAAATTGAATGAATTCTGGCGTAATTAACTTTCTTAATTAATAAGATCGCGGAATTGTATCTTTAATTTGACCGACCATAAGTGCCGTTTGGCAGACGTACAAATGTTCGGAGCGGTAAGTGATGGGAAAGGAAGAGAAGATGCTAAAGATGGTCAAGGGGAACGCGAAAGGGGCGCGTCGCGAGATGAGGGATGCAGGTAGAACGGGGGGCGGAGGGGGGGGGATGAGACACGGGACTACCGCAGGAGACAGCGACGTCGACTGCGACGCCGGGATGGGGAGTCGCTGTAAGTTTTGATATATGCGCGACATTATTTACGATCGCATAAGAATTAGCTCAGACGGCCGCCAAAGCCCATCCCCTGGCAAGAGCCGATGCAAAAAGCCAGCATCAGCCGCGGACCGGCACTGCACTCGAGACGTTTTTGCACGCGACGCATTGGCTTCCTCCTTAAAAGTCGTTAAATCCCGCGCCGCTTTCGACAAATCGCGAGCAAATGGCGCTTCTTACCGTACGAATGTTCGGCGGAAACATTCACGAATGAACATTTGAAGAGATGGCAATGCGAAGATGAAAAATTGCACGTAACAGTTTCTCCTAAATTGAGATATAGGGATCATAAATTAAGAGAGTGAGCTAGAAAGTAAAATCAAAACGTACAAATGAAATTTAACATCTTTTCAATAATTATACTTTATTTGAAATATAATTACTACGATATTACACTATTTAATAATATAAAATCTATTTAATATCAAGCACGAGAAAACAAAAACTTTTACGAATAATTAATAGAAAATCTTTACGTAAAGAAATATGTAATTTACTATATTGTAATATGCTTTTAAATAACGATATATTAAAATATGTACAAAGCTGTGTTCAATGTAATTAAATAAGCTATTATTTTCGCTTTTTCTTATTTATACGCTTCATAAAAGATCTACATTTAGCCTCGAACTATCATTAATTATCTACTGTCAATTTATAACGATCTTCTAATTAGTACAGGCCATTTATTATTTCGAGAGGATACATTCATATAGATTGTCTAAATTGAAAGCTTATATAGAAATATTCTTATTTTAATTCTCTGAAAGGCATATTTTTTTCTGCTGGGTAAATTTTTATTAGTATTTGTATTTATATGTTTTGTAAGTCATTGATTTTGAAAATGTATTTCGTATATTAAAATTTTTTAAAAATTAAATTAACGCTCGTTTCAATAAAATCCTATAAAATAATTTGCTCGTCTTAAATTCATCGTGCAGACTTCAAACTTTAATCGAAGATGAGAGAACATTTTTAATGACCTTAATTCAACTTTCTAATTTTGAGGACAGCAATGGTTATCAGCTTAATTCCGATTATCAGTATAGATATCAATAATTAATTGCAGAATGATCAATTATTGTCGCTATCCCAGCGACTCCCGAGACGGCTAAGAAAAGTTTTCTTCCGTCATTTTTCCTCGATAAGATTGAACATAAAGTTTCGATATGCTGTCGCTATATCGACGTTGTTACACAGGAAAATCGTGTGCTATTTTTAAAATAATTTTCAAACTAATTCAAATATATATATATATATGATCTTGAAAATTGCACGAAATATCAGCAATAATATTACTGGATATTCGGAAAAACTGAAACAAAATTCGGATTGCATCATTTTTTTATTCTGCCACAATCTATTTGTTAATCTTAATTGACACGCGAATTTTTATTTGTGACTTTAATTCTGTTTCCTGTACATCATATTTATGTGTCATTCAGCAATAGTATTTCCGTGCACGCGCGCTCTCATAAAAATGCCCGCTGTCCCGTTTAATCCCATCGCAATGGCACTTCCTTCGGACTCGGCTTGTCCTATCCGATAAACTGTGCGAATTCGCAATCTGCAAAACTAGAAAACAAGTGGCCGGACTTCTGATTTATCGTCGGGTTCTCGCGTAGCCGCGCGTACGTATCGTGCCTGCGGTTGATGTATCGTACATATACGCGCATGAGTGAAACGTTATTGCAAAGTGACTCACGATCAGACGAAAATTCAGTTTTGCGATATCCGCGAGTGAATTTAACGCTGCATCTTTTACTCGCCGTGTGTTTTCTCTGTATCTCTTTACAATAGATTCCGAGCGATTCAACAGAATTCGCATATTATAAATTGCGTTATTACACAAAACTTTATATTATGCAATTATATAGTTAAGTATAAACACATTCACACAAACATGTTAATCTAATAGATATTTAATTACCTATTCTTTTTTAGTCATGATATTCCTGTAACTTACACATGCGTTAAGTACTGGCGTAACGAGTAAATGTAAAATTTATACGTGTTGCTCGGTCCGAGGGAGCAGCGAATTAATTCTATATTCTCTCGGAGATTTACTTCGATGTACGTGCGTATGCATGTGAGGATTCTACACGGAGTCATAATTTTACAGTATTTAAACTATGTTTATGACTGTATAAATAATAATGAGATTTCATGAGCTACGTCAAGTACGACATTATTATGCTTTCACAGTTTTTTGTTATCTCACTGTATTAAAATGTAATTAACTTTTTTAAAATCAAGTTACAACATATTTAAAAAAGGGGGGACGTTACAAACTCTTGTGTTGAATTAAATGATAATGTTGAATTAAAAAAAATAATTCTAAAACTACAAAAATTGAATTAAGTAACATTAATAATCTCGTATCTTGATACATGTCCCAATCTCTCCGCCTAGCCCGGGATATTTTTCGTTTCCACATCTATCGCGATATTTACGTCGATACACCCTCGTAAAAATCGGACGATGCACTTCGCTTAGTTGCGCGCGGGCGAGAGACGGTTTCCTTCGGGCGCGTCGTAAACCGCGTAAATCCGCAATCTACGAGGCCGTGAGTCGCCCGAGTTTTGATTTATAGCCGCGCGGGACGCGTTTCGCGTGTGGATAGACACGAGGTCAGATAGCGTGCACGCGTGCGCACACAAACGCACACGCGCGTCCTCACTCCTGGGAAAAATGTGACTCCGCGTGCCACGGGTGCGCTTCCTCGCGCAATAACCTCCGAAGGGAAATTCACGATAATAGAGACTACCCACGTGAATCTCGCATGCAAGTGTCCCCGCGATCCCACGGCGTCTGTCTCCTGACTCCGCTCCTTCGCGGATCCTCGCCTCCTTCTTCCGTTCCATTTCAGCCAGCGTGTGTTCGCGCACACTTTCCAGTTTTCCACTGACGTCTTCATAATTTCCGTACTCTTACTTTGTTAGCTTATTATTTCCTTCTTGGATCCTCGCTCCTTTGGACAGACAACTGTCGCGAAGAAAAATCGGAAGAGTTTATTTTACAGAAGAAGGAAGGAAACAAATATAACGGAAAAAAATTTATATTCGACTTTGAAAAATACATTAAAAATGTATAATATAACAAATACGGGAGATAGAACAATATAATCTTTCGGTTTTTCTTCTCTTGACCTCATCGACTGTGTTTAAAACTATTTACTTTCATTTTCATTTCTCTCTCTCTCTCTCTCTCTCTCTCTCTCTCTCTCTCTCTCTCTCTCTCTTCTTTTCTCTTCTTTCTTCTTCTTTTTCATATTTATTTTTTCAGTCTTAAAAAGGAAAAAAAGGACAAAATAAGACGTGCAGCGAAGCTTGAATGAAGAAAGGAATCTTAGCTTATACCACTTCGTTCCTCCGTAAGTTTCCTCCTTTCTCTCCAACTCTACTCTCTCTTCGTCACCGTCTTTCTATCTGTGAACCGCAATTTCTCTCCTTCCGCGATTTCTCGTTCCTCGTCTCTCGGACATTCCCGCTTTTCGTCTCGCACACGGAGTACACGCACGAGAGGCGAGCGATCTTCCGTCTTTTCCATTCCCCTTCGCAATCCTCCCCTTCCAATCCTCTCGTCCTTCCGCTCCTTTTCATCCCTGCCGTGGCGACCGAGGGGCTGAGCTAGACAAATAGCTCCAGCGTGAAATACCGCCTCTTTAAAACTTTAAAATGTTTCAAGTAATCCTAAGGCACGACTTTACATCATGGTTGTACCCCGCGGAGGATACACGCAAGTGTAGAAGGAAATGTAATATCGGTGCGCCTGCGGTGGGCTTCCGGCTACATTCGCGCGCGCGCGAGCACAGCACATCCGGCGACAGCGAGATTTCCCGGAAGATCACGAAGCACGTAAGTGTGTACTGTTATTATATCATTATGTTCCATGAAGTGTATCTGGTATACTTTTATACACTTTCCTATTGTGTCACATTATCTTAAGTTCTTTAACTTTCTTTTAATATGTTTTACCCCCTTGTTTGCCATCTCTATTTTATTTTTAATAAATATTTTACACGATACCGTAGAGATATAAGTGTATATAGATTAAAAAATAATTATAAAATTTGTATTACAGTCAAATTATTTATGGGTATTACCAATTTGTTTTTTTTATTTTTATAATATATTCGTGTAAGTAATAAAAGACTGAGACTAACCTTCCTCAACGCCTAAGGTGACAGTGGCTGATCGACCCTCCGTCGGCCTGCATGAATAGTTCCCGACGTCATCTTGAGTCACCGCCGCCAAAGTCAACACAGATACCGTACGTGCTGCATCCTTTTCAGTCTCTACATTTATTCCTCCGCGCGCTGCCTAGATGAAGAGTAAACAAGGAAACTTAACGATGAAGTAAGAGAAAAATTTTTTTAAATATTTGAGAGATAGGAACAAAATTCGTATTTTTATTTTTCAAAATTTATAGTAAAGCAAGAAAGAAATGATATGCAATTAAGAATTTTACTATTACTCTAAATTGCATACAAAATCTTTACATTAATCTCTACATCTAAATCTCTACATTCATCGTATATAAAAATTTAAAGAAACTTGAATTTTTGTTTTTTTTTTTTCATATCACTCATATTCATATTCTAAAATGCAAATTTTTATCACTATCTTTAGTATTTGAATCAATGAAACAAATATAAGCTATGATTTAACACAAGTCAATTACAATTAAAATACTACTTCAGAATAGAAGTCTAGTGTTCATTACAATTTCCACCGGTTTTTGTCCTCGAAGAGCAAAATAAGATGTTTGTTAGAACAAACAATAAGTAATGAAAAGAAAAATCGATCACTAGAGAAGCTAAGTCTTAGGTCAATGTTTGGATGGACCATCAACTTATCAACCAAACAAGATAATCGCTCGCAGTTTCGCAGCGGCAAAACCGCGTCGACTGCTAAATCGATCGACCTCCAGCCATTACGTATCACACGAAAGAAACAGCCGACGCAGGCAAACAAAAATGTGAAAGACACGGTAGGAGCCATATGACCCATATATCCCTTCGCGTCGTGGGTGTGATGATATACGAGCGCGCCTTTTTTACCCCGTCCTTCCGATTCCCAGTCATCAAACAGAAATTTCATTAGAGCGGCCCTACGTATCCAGCTGAGACTTACCTGGAATGTTAGGAGTTTGTTATCCCGAAGCCATTGTACACCCCTGATGGGCCGGGTCTGATACGGCGACGATATGACGCACCTCAGGGTGATCGTCGAGCCCGATGGCACCCTTTGCTCCCGGGGACCCATTATGTCTGCCACTGGCGCTGTACTCTCGTAGCCTAGAAGTCATGTTCAGACAAATATCATGCGGTGGCTGAAGCCAATTGAATGACCGCGTCGTGACAAGATTATGCGCATATCCGATGGTCGAGGGTAACCACGATGCGCTATGCCGCAACGTCGAATTTCCCGTCTAAATCTGAAGATTCGAGTAGGTATCTTGATTTGAAACGGAAATGCAATCGGGATCCCTTAACTACGCTTGCTGCTTTTAAAAGCAGCAAGCATGGCCATGCTTTACTTTAGTACCGGCACACGCTTATCAATTCTTTTACGTGAAACACAATGTACTTTAGCGAATCTACAATTTTATTTGGATATGTTCAACGTATCTTCACGTTGCTTATTTTATGTTAAATGTATTAAATTATATATATTTTTCTGAAAGGTTATACAGTGGCGTATGCGATCGATAAACAATAATTTTATATATCGGAAATAACTTATAATGGCTGACATGCGATTGGTTATAATTATACAAATATTGATATATTTGTCAACGGAAAAGCAATTTCAAATTGATATGAATAAATCAATTGTTAAAAAGCAAGACCCATGACATTTGTGGCATTTCTGCATATTTAAATTAAATGTGAAAAACAACGTAATAAATACCGCATACGTTTCAATTCGATCAAAATTTACTCAGAGTTTTGACATTTACATTTGCTTTGTGTCACAGGCTTTCTATCATAAAAGGTGTATAAATAGAAGAGAATATTTTTTAAGATACTTAACATTATACATTAATTCATAAAAGAGGGTTTTATTAAATCCCAACGAGATGATGTCGAAATGGCGAACAAAGAACGGCGTGCGCAAAAGGATTTGCAAGTTTTTAATTGACAACGTCATAGCGAGCATGATGTATCGTGAATACCCTCTAATTGATGCAATCCGTTCTCGATTTTAATATCCCGACAAGCGGGATTAACGCGCTAGATCCTCTCTCGATGGAAAGAAACAACATCCCGCGATGCCGAGGGTGGGCGCTTTAGCGCGCGCCATCAAGGATACTCGACGAATGTTATGCAATGATTTTAATTAATGCCAGCTTTATATCCACTTTCATTGCGCCGCGCCGGTGCTTTGCCGACGCGGCACAAAGTAGAATACGCTGAGGTAGCAAAAAACATGTAACTCACACGCTCACACGTAGACATACTGTCAAGCTTGTACATTTTAATTTAGAAAGCAGGGACAAGTACTCGTTTAATGCACGAACTACCACGCGCTGTATGCATCGGCCTTTACAAAGTGTACCGTAAATTACCTCGCCTTGAAAACTCTTCGGTACTCCATTACACATGTGATAAATTGCGAATGGGTTTCCCCCCGTTACGAACTTTGCCCGTAACGACGTAACGAAGCCCCGCTTTTCCTTTTGTAGCGCATCGCGTCTATGCACGGTTGCATCTTTACATATCTAACAATATGATAACTCCTCTTAGAATTCCACATAGATTTCAAAAATATTACATCTGTATACTGTATCAAATAATAGCGTGGACGAAAAGTCGTTCAAAGTTGCAGTTACATAAATTTAAGTGATTATTACAGAAGAACGAATATTACATAAAAATAAATTACATAAAAAATAAACATTATACAAGGTATTAACATTATTTAAAAATATCAAGGTTGCTGATTTTGACAGCATGTAAGCTCTCTTCGATTAGATTAATAATTCACCATCATCTCTGAAGCAGAAGAGAAAAATGGCTAAAAGTGGAGTTCTCTGTCTCGTAGAAAAATATCGAGGCTCGTATACATTATTCAGCACGGAAACCGTGGTCGAGACTCATTTAGCGGTCTAACCCCTATCCCTTAGAACTCTGAACTCTCGGTGGTGGACGAAGAAAAGGATACGAAGAAACCGCGGCAGGATTAAGGATAATCCTATTAGACTTAAATGAATCCGGCGACGACTGCGTTCCCTCTAGCGAAATATTATGTTATGCTGTTATTACTGTAAACTCGCTCGTCGACGTTTCTTTCCTGGTCTTGCTTGCTTTTTTATTGCCGGAAACTTTGTGGATAAATTCTCCCATGATCCTCTCTGAGTTGCAATGCTCAAGTGCGGATTCGACATGTCGGTGTATCAAGTATATCGCAGAGGTTATGGATTTTTGCTTTATATATAATTTCTAATTATATTATACGATAGAATTGAATATTACGAAATTATTTAATACGGTACGACGAGAATTCATATTAATTATAAATAATGCTTTACTGCATCTGGAATATGCACGATTGCACGAAGAAAAAAATTTACATTAAAAAATGTACATTATGCCACATTCACATATACGTGGCGCGTCTTATACTTTCCTTTGCTTTCCTCCCCTTATTTATCTGTTACGAAACTTCGACGATATAGCTGGCAGCGATCTGTGACTATCTTTAAGTTTCGTTCGCATATATTGCGAACAGAAGAAGAAACTTGGCGCGAGTGTATTTATTAGTCGAGTAAAACTACGCCGAGTGTTCCGAGTGGAAACACGTCGTGAGACGTACGAAGAGAAATATTCACGGTCGCAACTTTGCTATTAAGTTGATAATATCGCAAAATAGCTCGAAGAATATTCAAGCATATTATATTATATCTAAAAGAGAATAATGAAATTCATTTTTACATATTCGTAATTCTGCGTGTATATTAAAGTGATGAGAAGAATGATCGAGGAGAAATCAAGAAACACGCTATCGACGATACAAATCGTGCTTCTGCAACATTTGCGAGTTTTTGCCGATGATTTTGAGCGACGGTATCAAGAGTAAGCTCCCCAATAGCTATCGACAGAACGCAGCTTCTCGTAATCTGCCGTTCGACGTAAACGAAAAAGTGTAGACTTCGGAACATCGAAGGCGTCAAGAGAGAGGACGACGTGTCTGAAATAAAACGACGTTACTTAAAAAGAATTATGAAGCGGCTGAAGAAAGTTCGCAAGAAGAATCGACGACGACGGATCACGAGCGTCAAAGCCAGAACGGTGTCGCACTTATCCTTAAGTGATTGATGTTGTTCGGTTCTGCGAGAAAAATAAAAAGCAGCTTCTAATGATTTTTTAAAGGGTGTTCGTTGTACCGTGACGAGAACGAATGTTGGAGTTTATTAATATTTTTATGAAACGTGCGACACGTCATTGACGACGTCGACGCTCAACGTGCTAAATTTTTAAACGCGATATTTGATTAATATTACATATTAATATCGTATAAATAATTTTTCACTTGTTCATTGCTAAATTGATCTATGCACTTATCCACACTTTCAACAAGTTTTGTATTTTAGAAGAATATCTAACAGTAAAATTATACGAATAGAATCAAAGCTACAATTTGTCGATAAATACAATTCGACTTATTCCGAGGTATTAGGTTTCAAATATATCGAATATTGGCGATATGCGAATTAGACTCAAAACAGTCGAAGCACTTCGCCAGTTACACACGTATGCTATGTAGATCTGATAATAAACTTTCATATAATGCACCCACTAGAGTTTCACGGAGTATTATAGCGAACAACAGAAATAACGCTGTTTACTCGCTCGAAAGTTTGCCACAGACCATCTAAAGCAGTAAACAAGCATCGCATCGTGCAAGTTTTAAACATACGTTGTAATGTTACGCTCGTAAAAGCTCAACCTAATCTCTCGCTTATACTATAGGCTATTACGCCTAATTCATGGATTTTACATCTTCAATATGGGCTTAGTTAATAAATAAATTTTAAGTAAATCCAATGTGATCAACATCAAATATACTTTTAAGTTTGCGATTTCCCCAAAATAAACAATGTAAGAAAACTTACAAGAGAGAAAAGCGAAAATAATATAAATAAAGAAAACATTACAGTATTTTAGTAATGTAATATTTAATATACATTAATTAAAACAATAATAAATAAATCTTAAATTTTAAATATTAAATATTTTTTGCAAGTAAATTATTAATAACGGTGAAAACAAGAAAATCTGCTGTAATCTATATTTTTAAAATAAATCTACACTATAATTTAATAATATCAGATAGTTTAATAATTAATAAATCTAATCCTCTTGAAAATTTTTAGTAGTTTAGTCATGTTATATTAGTCACGTTACTTATATTGCTGGTGAAATACTAAAAAACACAATTAATGGCGACAGTGATACCTTATAGTGGATGCCTTACATTTGTAATGATTGTATTACAAGAAAGCGCGCTTTCTTTGCTTGATAATTATCAGTAAGCTTAACGCTGTACCTCACGGCTGATTAATCGCGCTTTTTCCAACTGATGCAATCTTAACGACGATCCAACCAGTGCTTTCGGTTCCGCTACTTTCCGAGTGGCGAAACAAAGCGGAAATTGCCAGTCGCTGGCGATGAAAGTTATATTTTTAAATCTCTCAGTAACTAGGTCAATCTTTGCACCCGAGAGAATTTTACAGATTTATACTGGTGAAAATTTTTATTGTGAGGTGATGTTCACCGTGCGTATTTTATTACGTTCATCATCCATGGCGCGTACACCGATAGAATACAGAAACGAATAAATTTGAAAGAAAAAAAAGAGAGAGAGAGAGAGAGAGAGAGAGAGAGAGAGAGAGAGAAGAAAAATTAATGCATCTTATCCGCCAACCGCAATCCGCGAAACTTTCAACGAAGTTTTGATTGCATAATTGTACGCTTGTCCGAGTTTCGTGCCGATCAAGAAATTCATAAAATAATTTGCATGATATAATTTCAAACTGCGCGATACAGGCGTCCCGTTTTATACACCGCGCACACCCGATTCGGCTAATGCTGATTACGCGGGAAATTAATTATGCAAGTCTGCGCAAAATATTATCGCTGATATCACAGACAGCGAAATAAGTTCAGCGTTCAGTGAAATTAGAATCACAACAAAATGCAAATACGCATATACAACCATATAAATTTGGATAATTAATTTCAATGATTTGAAAATATGAAAAGTTTAAATAATTACATACATAAACCTTTTAATGTAGAATTTATGCAGTTCTACATATTTTAGCAATATAATTAATGGCGAGCTTGTCCTCTTTAAAATTGCCCACAAATTTATGGCGTTGGCGATAATAATCATATAATTCAGTAATATAAAAAATAAAAGTGACCTATGCTTAGGTATTTCAATTAAATAAATTGTATTTTTATCGTGCGTTTGCCATAAAAGTAAAGCTATTCCAGTAAAACGCACGAACGCACATGGTATTCTATGGTTAACAAAGTTTAATTTATCCTTTTGAAATCTTTATTGCTATTACCGACGGCCTGTTCAGTGTTAATAGGAACGTTTCAGTCGTGTCTTTAAATATACGAGCGATTCGATCGGCGTGGACTGGAGGAACTAAAGGAACGTCACGCTCATGTATGTCACAAACGCGCAAGCCAGAAATACACGTCACGTCCATGTACGTATATATACTTACTTATACGTGTCTGTTGAGAATGCGGCTCGTCATAGCCCTCCGGTTTATCCGGATCTGAAAATACAAAAGCTTTTAATGACGAAACATTGATGAAGCAAAAGAAAAATATATTGACTTAATTAAATGAAATTAATACCTTATCGATTCATGTTATCATACAAATTATTTTTACATTTACACGGGCTGCCTCGATCTTTCAAAATTAATCTAACAGTTTGTTTCTTCGACGTATCATCGTCTTTCTATTTTTAAGACTTTGCATAATTGCAATTATGCATTTTGCACAAAAATATTCAATCGCACTTCCACAAAAGTTCAAATAAAAGTTGTGATTTTTATTTGCATAAAAACAAAAATGTTGAATTTTCCTTATCGTAAATCGTCGCACGGGGAGCAAACGTGAAGGACGAAATGTGAAGTGGAACGACAATCACCTCGTACAGAGAGCTGCACTGCATACATGATCTTCGGTTCCGTATTGACCTGGCACTCGTACTTGCCAGAATCCGTCTTTCTGGCGTTATCCAGCCTGAGAGTCCAGGCGTCGCTGCCTGGGGTGTGCTGGGGTCCGAATCGTGCATCCGAGCTGAACGAAAAATCTCCCGAGGTGAGGATATGGAGGTCTCTACTTCTCATCCAGGAAACCTTAAATCAAAAATGCACAGGCTGCAAAATCGGAGAAAACATTTAACAATCTCGGAATCTTCGCGCGCTATCGTAAATTTTAAAGATTTAATCTTTCGGGACGTTTTATGCCCTTTCTTCATGCTCTGTATACGTCTAATAATGCAAATGTAACATCAAAAGCAATTATTTTTGAAAACAAGTTTATAATTGTATAATCATATTTAAGATTAAAATTTGTGATTAAAATGCGTGAGATAAAGCTGCTACACAACCATTGAGCTTGAACAGTTGCATATTTAATTGAATACAATCGTTTATTTTCATGATATTCATAAATATTTATCTGCCACATCCATTAATATTGCAAACAATTTATATGTTGCAAATCCTTTATACCCAGTTTTAATCAGAAAATCCGAAAGTAATCTTTTTACGTGTGTATAGAGAGATTTTTAAATGAAAGTCCGGGAATTTCCGATACCGATTACCGATTAACTTTTCTTGTTCAGATACAAAAAAATATTATACAAATAGGGAAATATGCGTGATGACCTGGAACATGTTACCTCTCGGTAACAGTACAAACCAGAGATGGTGATATGGATGCGCGCGCGATAATAGTGGCTCTCGGGAAGCGTAAAGTTGCCAGACGCTATTGATGACGCTCATTTGTCAGGATGGTGTCATTTAACCGATATGTGAGACCGTGAATGTCGACCGTCGCGATAAGCGCCGACTGACGCGATGAGCGCCTTAAAATCCGAGAATCTTGCACACACTAAATCAGTATATTCCACTATGACTTATTTCCCTCATTTCGCGACAAATCCGACCTCGTTATCCGAACACGTAACACGTGTAATACATAATAATACATTACGACGTGATGATAATAAAGTTAATGAAGCGAAAGCGAGAACATGCGGCGCGAAGGGTGGTAACGCGACGATGGGCGTAATGGCGCTAATGGATGCTCGATTACTCGAGCGGCACGCAATTATTATTAATTATCATCGATACCGTATCAGCGATAGCGTTTTAGCAATACCGGCGTTCTCCTCTTGTTTAAAAACTTTACTTCGCTTCGGAATATCTATTTTACGCTAAAAATAAATAATGAAAGATACTGACAGTTTTTTCTCAAAATACAATTCAAATGTTACTCTTATTATAACATTACTTAAGTAGAAATAATATTAATAATATTGAACATGAATATAATATTAAGTATCAATATAAATAATATTAAATATTTGCTATTTCGTTGTTCACATTAAATTTTTAAACAAACAAAATGTATTCGTGTATAACGAATGACAAGGACTTAAAGGATATGTCCATTTTAAGCCAACAAAGATAGTTAGATAATTTTTTTCTGATTACATATTCTCTTTTTCGTACTTTCCTTCATTGTTCATGTTGAAATATCGCCGAAATATCGGGCAAACTATTTTAAAAATATTACAAATAAGAGAAAAATTCAATTATCCGCTCATTATATTGATTAACATTCATAATTATATGTATGCAGCAACAACATTGCAATCGCAAATGTTTGAAACAATTAAATCTTAATCATCTCATTATGGATTCTATAAAAATATTCTATGAAAATAAATATAAAAAATATTTCTGCAAAATATTTAATAATTTATTTATTTGCGTTTAATATTTATATGATTTGATAATTAATAATTACAAAATGTGAATATGTTTTGATTGCATAAAATGGTGGTTTAATATAAAATAATATAAAATTTGCGTTTATTTTCTAGAATAATAAAATAACACAAGCCATATATAATATTTCAACCATAAATATATTGGCGGTGTCCAATTTCTTGATTACTAATTTTATAGCTTTAGATAAAGTAATTGATATCGATTTTTCTCTTAAATTTGAATTGTCCTTATACGTTCCCTTTTGTTGAGTCCTCCTAATAGAACATTCAGTCTCAGCGGATCACTAAGGACAAACCAAAATTTTTGCGAGTGCAGCATCGCCAGCAAAAGGTGCAATCCAATGAATATGGTTACCGGACAGTGCTTATCCGATTCTCATATTTTTCAGCACTCGGTCGGCCAAACGGTCGGATATTAGATATCCGGTTATCGGCTGGTAGTCATTTCCGGTCTATACCCAGTTACCATTTTACCATTGGCTATTCCATGAGGTGCTTCACCGTGTATTAGCTTCGTCGAGGAACGCTTGGGAATAAATGATGCTCCTGATGATTTGTTGCCATTCCGGCGTATCGAAAAAGTATCGATTTGTGGCAAGCTGCAAAAACGAAACATTCGCTGCCATGTCGGCTTTTAGAACGAGTTTTAATAATGCTATAAGTAGTGATAGAAATTTCGAGCATCCGTGCTAATTTTCAGTTTAATTTTGTCCTTTTAAAGTTTTTGCCTCTTTCTTGTCTTGTCCTTGTCTTTTTAAAATTTTTAAGCTCTATAATGAAAAATGTTTATGGTGACACCGCAATGTATTTCAAATTGTATTTATTACGCAATTATCGTATATATGCACATATGATTTATTGTTTACGTAATTGCATTTAAAGTATTCAAAACGGTTGCTTGGAAATAATAATATGACAATTCTCTCATAAATTTATGATTTCAAAGTCTCTATGAAAAATGCAAAGACATATTCGTTTATTCTTTATTCGAAGAATTAAATCGTGTTGATCATTTTTTTCTTCGATTCATCACTGGTAATACTGTCGAGCACAATCGAGAATGTCTCATCGACGTGACATCGAGACTACGAGAAGTCCAATAATCTGAACGATAAAAAAAGGCAATGGCGCGTAGTCTCGAATATTCCGTCGGCATGGCTGTGGGACTCGAGATTTATCGTCGTTATTAAAACAAGCGCGGTGATACACGAGCGATCTCTGGTCGGGCGAACGTAGACATTATTCAAAGGGAACAAAAGAAGTCTAGATTAATCGGTAATTAAATCGACGGCGGAATACCGCAGTATACTGATATGCGCGCTTTCGCGACTTGCTTCTCCCGATTTTATCGGTCTGATACGTGGCTCGGTGTATTTGATGTATTTGATCATTGGTTGCGTCACGCGGTTTTAATGAAATGTCTCGTTTTAATAAGAATAATATACTTCATTACGTCATTATAAATTCTTACATAACGTACGATTCGGCGATAATAAGAAAAAGTTATTTAACAAAAAAGAAAGTAGAAAAATCAAATTAGTATTTTGAGGATAATGGATAATATAAAAAATATCTTTGCATCGAATAATGTGTTCTTTTCTAATGTTCTATTTTTTTTTTTTTTTTTAATTGCTTTCTAAAGAAGCACGTTCTAGTCAAATTGCGATCGTTCTTGAATACAAAGTAAATAACAGATTATTACACGTGCGTGTAATATGCTTGTACATAAGCGGCGTTATAAGTGCAGCTATAATTAAAACTAAGATTTTTCACGTTGAATACACAAATCTGAATAGCAAAGCAGAATCGGTAAAGCGGCGAGGAGGATTTATGCGTAACGTATTGTAATATATGTATGACATGTTATCACGGAAGCGTAAATTATTACTAAGAATTTGATTATATGCGGATGCATCATATATGCATCAATTTAAACAATTATCCAAACAAAAAGTGAATTTACTCGTGTCATGCAAATATGCCATTTACAGAGATTCATGTGTTTAAATTTAATTATAGCTGAAAATGATCGCGTAAGAATCGATCTCCATCATTCTTTCATGTATGACAACCATTGGTTGGCTGCAGTCGTAAAAGCTAATTTATGAATTTTCACGTCTCAATATTGTTAAACATTTATCTTATTAATGAAATAAATTTCAAGCTCCCGGAAAGCGTAGACATTACGTGCGTGTTCACATTTGTTACATTTCATGATTTACGTTTAGAATTATGTTTTAACAAATAACAGCAAGTTTTCTCACCTAATTCGAATGTCAATAATTTTGTAACGACAATATTAATAAAACGTCATATTGAGTAAGAGCATTAAGAATGATCGCATTTTCATTATAGAATTGAAAAGAATCGATTCAGCAACTGAATATGATTTTATCTTCAATAAAAATGATCATCAAATCTTGAGAATCTCTTTTCAAAAAAATTTTAGAATTTTCTCAAGTAGAAAATGTGCACTGTTATATATGACAAAAGCAATATAAATATACACCATAATCGACTATAATAATCTCATTTAAATCTCGATCAGACTTCTCTTGAGAGAGAAAATACTTCCGAGCCACGGAAGAATCCGCTCTTTTAGCGGATTTAATACAGAACCGCATAATGCGGCGTCGCGTGGAAAGGAACAAGCGGTTGGTTTGGCAATAACATTAGAGCGAGAGGGATTCACCATGCGCCAGAACACGTTATACGGCATGTTGCAGCGAGGGTGGTGGTGTATCACGGCATTTGGTCGTACGCCAGTGTGCCTGAATATATCTCGGATGGTCCAAAATAGAGCTGGCTTTGAGGTCGCGAAAAAGGAAGAAGCGGAAAAGATAACGGGGGCGGAAAGGGGAGGCGGCCAGAGGGATGGAGTCGCCGCGGCTGTTAAGGAACGTCTTGGATATGGGGAGAGAGAGAGAGACAAAGGATGGCAATAGAGAGCCGACATAACCGCTTTCATCTGCTGCGTCGGCACCATCCGGGATAAAAATGCAACGGCTCCTGGTCGTTCCAACATTTCGCCGTACCTTACGAGCATCCCGTCGCCGCGGCTCGACCAGAATTTTCCGCAGGATGGCACCTTATGCACGTCGTTCCACCACATTCGGCTACCTTCCGCAGAGAAAACCATCCGCGCGTCCTTTACTTGCTCTATACATTAGGTGTTGTACGTACCATCAATAACGTGCTCGAAATGTTCTCCAATTGAAATCCGACATAGAAAATTTTGGAACGTTCTTTTTGTTATTTATTTCTTGACTATATATTAGCAAATGCATCGTATTCTATGATATACCAATTTTGTGACAAAAATCGTTTATATATATATATATAAAAAAATGACACGTATTCGTTTCAGATTACAAATTTTCACGAAGATATCGAAAGGGATTAGTCTATTACAGTTATCTATATTCGTTGAATTGTTCACTTTTTTTCTTACTTTTCATATTCAATCACTTTTATTTAAATAAATATAAATTGGATTTGCCTATTTTCTTTCCAAATATGGTGTCGCTTGCGAGAAGCTGCTTTTTACATATTTAAAACAAAAAATCGTTCTCCATTTATTCAATAACTTAAAAAAACATATCTCGTCTATAATCTATTTTATACTTCATAAATTAATATATTGCTCTTAATCTTGTTTTTTTAATATTATAACCTCTGTAGAATTAAATTATTTAAGAATTTAAGGTACGCATCAGTTTTTAATTCTTTTCAATGATTTATCCAAAGGTTATACAATTCTGCCCGCAAATTTTCAATATTTCAAAATGATAAATATTTTGACAGAAATAAGGTTACTAAAAAATTTTACACAAATATCTTTACACTCTGTGCAAGTATGCCACACACCATCATTGCAAATCAAAACGATTCTCACAACCGATCGTCCGACATCATTTACCTTCCCGTTTACCCGACGAATCACGATACGACAGTCCTGGATGCGCTTTTGCTCTCTCAGCTAGACTAGATGGTGTTTGGAGGAATGGCGAAAGTACGTCGATGGAAGCACAATGAATTAAGGGAGTTTCTCGCTCGCACGAGTCGAGAAAGTCACGAGTAGTCGAGCGAAAAGAACGACGAGAATGGAATTGAGAAGAAGCAAGCGCTGGAGCCAAAAGAAAGTACTCGATGGCGCCATCGAATCAATGTTCCCCAGGTAAATTATTTACTTCTGCTTCCACATCGACGATAAGAATCACGGACATCGTCTCTCCGCTGCGACGGACGACGATGTGCATCCTTTGGTTTGGTAAAGTCGACTCAGCACTCTCGGATTTACATCTAGCTAAAGTTATTCGGCGAGTGCGACCGAGATTGGCAACCTTTGTGATCCGTTGCTACTTTCCAATCAAATTCCCTGTCGGAATCCGGAATGGAATGGAATCGCACGATTAACCGCGATGAGACATTCTCTGACTGCCATTGACGTCGCCATCATGATTAGATGATTCTCATTTTGCCATACCGCGAGAACAGATGATCCAATTTTTCTCAGAGTAATGTTGATGTTTGCGTAATGGAAAAAGCAGTTACGAAAATTCATCGCTTTAAACTTTAAAAAAGACATTTAAAAAAACATTGGAATGAAACTTATCGCTATCTGCTGGTCACAACCGAAACACTTATTAAAAATATGTTTGATGATGAATCCTATCAATGATAGCATTCATGTGCATTTCAGCAAGCTTAGACGCAACCTTCCTCAATGATCAAAAAGTTAAAAAATTTGTCAACTCCCACGCAACTTTACGCCGCGTAATCCTCTTCGACACTCGGACCGTGTGCCATTTCCGCTCGGCGGAACAATTTTTACACTGGTGCCGGCCAGCAGTTTCTACCTTTTCCGATAACGAAATCGGATTAAAAAACGGACGGTGCATTTTTCCTATCTTCACGCGGATAAAAAAATGTCACTGCAGAAGTAATGCTTGCAGGCGAAAGATTTGGTCAAAAAGCTTTGCGGTGCAAAATTTTGCGTCTGTAAGTAAAACACTTTCCTCTTGAGAAATGATAAGGTTTGTTAGAAATATCAATTTTCTGTGGAAAGCTAATGTTATTGTAATATGATTGTTAATTTGAAATTTTTATAGATAAAAATATATGATAGATAAATAGACAAAAATAGAAATAGACAAAAATATAAAATCACTTAATTTCTATAAAATCACGTAATTATAGTTTTATACGTATTTGAAAAAAATTTATTCGGTATATTACAGTATATAAGTTTATTTATATATATATATATATATATATATATATATATATATATATATATATTTTATCCAGAAATATCAAATTAAACCAATAGATCACATAAAACATAGACCATTAGATAATTTTATAAATGATTGAATTTTAATTTATTGAATAAGTCCGATTTGAATTTTATGGAGCTTTTATTTGCTTTTATTTATGAATTTTAACAATCTTTATTTTAATACAGCCATATTTAAAACTTAATAAACGTTAGAACTTGATTACTCAAGAGTTATGCATTTAACTTTAGGAAGATTAGATACTTTGCTTTCCAAGCATGAAGAAAGTTTAATTTGAAGTAAAATCAACGTTAATAAAATATTACTCTTATATATAAGAGATTGTTATTTTCTATTATGACATAAAGAACGTATAAAGTTCCACGCAATTTTATAAGTCTTATAAATTTTAATAATCTTCGTAGAAATAAGTGAAGAATGAATACATCTGTCAATTCATCAACAAATACGTATTTACAGCTCTAAAATTATATTCGTCGTTTGATATTAAATATTATTAAATTAAAGTTTTTAAAGTTATTCAAATATAATCTTATAGCGTAATGTAGTTAAATATGCAATTTAAGTATTCCGAAATTAGAAAATTTTCATGTTCATCAGGAAGCAATTTGCTAAATGTCATCTTTTCTTTATGACGGCGTTATGGATTTCGCATGCGATCCTGATCTGAGGCCGATCTAAACTAATCGACGACCAACAGTGGTCTCGGGTCACCGGGCTTTCATCGATTACCTTTATTGCGTTACACGTTGCGCCAGCCATGGCAGTAATGTCATTCGATTATCCGTGTGCTTCTGACACTCCGCGTAAATTAAAATCCAGTGTGTTCCGGTTCCGCCCACTCCGACGACTCGGAGATGCAAGTGGGAATTGGGTCAGAGGGAAACAAAAACCCGATGTTCTGTCTTCTTCGTGTCTGCAGGAGGCGCGATCGATCGGCGGCCGAATGCGTGGGACCGACCAATCAACGTTGGAACATTTTTTTTTTTATTGATACTAGCTTTTTTATTTGAAGCTCGCGCTGTAGTGCCACTGCAAAACTAATGGAATCTAGATTTCTTCTAAAGGCACTTCCACGTATATATCCGTATAGTCGAAAGATCAAAAATCGAGATTTGGTGGTAATAAATAAAATCGTATTCCTTTTTGTTACCATCGAACGTATTTGATCGAAATCATATAAATGTATTTCATAAAAGCTTTAAAATTCTTTTTACATATGCCACAACGTTTGAATAAATGCAACGCATTATTATACGACGAAAAATATTTTATGCGCAATTACATGATATTAAAATTTGTAATATTATTAAAGACAATTAATCTTTGTATAAATAATTTAGATAAACACATTTTCATATAAAAATCCACAAGAGAATAGCAAGTACATCAACTTCAGACAAAACTTTTGGTTGACTGCCCGCAGGACAGACGTCCAATTTTCGTATATAGGCCAAGGAGATGCTTTCTCTTGCTTTTGTGCCCAACGGCGACCTCCTCGGCGACTTTTGAAAGCGCCCGAACATCCGAACGGTCCAATTATTTTTCATCATTATCTGTACACTGCCTTTCCTCGCGGACATTCGATGTCCTTAGAGTTTGCTTGCCTCCTTATATAACCGTGAGGAGAAAACCGACCGGACTTACGAAGTCCGTTGAAATTCGTTGGCTTTGTCGCGTTTCCTATTGTACAATACAAAAGGACGGTCCACTAACTGGATTTCAGTGCACTCTTTGGAACTGCACTCTCACTTTTTCTTTCTTTCTCCTTCTCTTTCGTCTGAGAACACAAAGGTGCAACTCACCACACATTACATAATTTGATTAGTCGCGATCAGTTACGTTGAAAGGAAATATATCAAACCTAAACAAATAAGGGTGTCAGTAGCAGTAGCAATGCTAATAATGTATTAATTTTGTAACATCAGATTCACAGAAAATTGCTGTTGAAGTATATACAAGATCTCAGACCTAACAATTGTTAATGGTAAACCCTTAAATATTTTGAGACTCTAATGTGAAAACGCTAAAATTAAGATAATTTTTAAATTAGAAGTATTTAAATATTAAATTAAATGTCAAGAATTTGTACGCTTAGACAAAAGTTGTCAAAATTATCATCATATAAAATGTATTAAAATGAATTATGATCTTTATATCTTCATTGTGAGTTAACGCATATTGATCTTCTTCAAAGGCACGAATAAAAAGTAAATGTATCATCTAATACTTTGTGAAAATAAAAAAAAAATGTTCCAAAAGATTATAAGTCTGAGATCTTGTATATGCATATAAGATACAGACAATTGCATGAGATACTGCATACCGTTGCGCGGTAAAAAGTTAAACTGAGACTCGTGAGAATCGCGGGAACTACGATGGTTTGTGTTTAAAACGTTGGCATGGCACATCTTCTCTCGGCCGATGAAAAGAGTTTATCGCGAACTGTGCAAAAGACCGTGAAGCTCGCTATCTCCACGCTTGCAATCCGAGAATACGAGCGAAATGCGAGACGCCGAGGTTCTCCAGCCTCGCATAGCGACAAGACCGAGGGAAGCATCTCACTTCAGAGTAAAGAAAGAAGATACGAGAGCCGCTTTGGTGACACAGATAACACACACGACGCAACCCCATCTTAGAGTCGCGTGCAAGGGAGGGGATAGGAATCTCTGGCGGTCGACGTTGTTTCTTAGCAAACTAACTTCATTAGAACATCAAAGATGTCTGGGCGGGGCATCAGAGATAGTAGCAGAGATCAGAGGGATCAAAAAAAGCAGAGAGAGGGAGAGAGAGAGAGAGAGAGAGAGAGAGAGGAAATCTTACTCGGTGGACAGCCGCGGTGGAAATGCGCGCAGACCGCAAAGTAATCAAATTGAGAAAATAGGATAGAAAAGCGCAAACCGGATTTCTACATAAAAATTCAATTGTGGGACGATTTAAATTTTGCCTCCTGTATGCGGCCCATTTATCTGGTGCGCCGGTGAAATGTTCGTAATTCAATTAGGTCCCGGAGCAGAACTTACAAAGCAAGCAACTCGCAAGAAACAAATTGCAGAGATCCGGGACGGGACATTTGCGAGGAAGCGAGATAAAATCGCCGGCGCGAAGTCTCGGAAAGTACCGAGGCACGAGGAAGTTTTTGAGATGGCAAAAGGAGGATGTCCACGAGAAGACGTGAAAGAAAAAAAACAAGAATGAAGGAGGAAAGAGAGAGAGAGAGAGAGAGAGAGAGAGAGAAAGACAAAAAGAGAGAGGTAATACGATAGGAGAAGAACGGCGCGCCGTGGATAATTATGCTACGTGCGAGGCGACGACGTGCGCGAGCACGCACGACACGACGCACGACGGACACGCGTGCTCGGCGTACGATAATGCCCGTCGCTCTCGCATCTATGATGCGACCCGCGCACAAAGAGACGCAAAGCGAGGCGAAGAGTTTGCTGTCGCGGCGGGTGGAGCAGCCAGGACGGTTTCAGCGGCTGAACAGAGTCGTCGGTGTATGGTTTCCCCAGTCGGGCAAATGGAGAACACAAGAGAACCACGCGCACATCCCCCTCCTTTCCCGTGAGAGCGAGTTCTACGTTTTGCATACTGATGAGAACACTTGCGCGACCGCGCGCGATACGCGTTTCCTTTCTCGGTCTCGTCTCCTTGTCATTTTCCGAGTTCCGCTTTGAGTTCGACTCTAAGGTCGCTTGAGGCTCCTCGCCTCCGTCATTTTCCGGGACGTGCTGGAAAACTCGCAACGCTAGTAATGTCTATTTCCTGAGGACAATCATCTTTGCGTAGCAAAATGATAAGCGATTTGGTCAAACGATATATATATATATATGTAATAGCAGATGTAATAAAACTACGTGAAATAATGTCAAAATAATAGATACGGAAATTCAGAAAGTAATATCATCTTTTAAAAAAGTCGTCTTTCTATATAAAAAATTTATAAGATGACATGATTTTCAAAATTAAATTTATTCGTATGAATTTTTTATTAAATATATTTTAGTTTCTAACATAGTCACATTTTATAATTTATATACAAAAATATTTTACATGATAATAACTGTACTGGTAAAAAACATTTTTCAAAGAATTACATATATTTAGCATATATAGCCGATATACTTTAAGATAACTTGTTATTTTGTATTGTGAGATAAAGCAGTGGAATAAAAAGCATTGAGTAAAAAGAGAAGCATTCGATTCCACAGTTATCAAAGAAATATAGCCTTAGTTTTACGAAGAGAAATCAGATATTCAGAAAGCATTAACGACAGTGCGGAGACTTCGATATATCGCGAGGTCGAATCATTCCGTCGCGCTCTTCTTCGCGCGCAGAAACAACGTCGCGAGAAGGCGGACGCGCCTGTTTACGTAATCTCTGCGCGGAGTTGCAACGGTAAAAATATCGAGGCGGATCGCTGCTGAAAATAAAGGTAAAAATGTCGGCGGTATAAAACGTTGCACGCGCTATGTTGGAACGCTTCCAATCGCTTGCGAACCGCCGCGTGTAAATCCGAATTTGCCAGGGGCCATTATCTCACGGGGAAAAGGAGGAGGACCTCGCCAGTTCGTAAGCGATGAAGCGTGCATTAGGTCAAAGATCCTCGGCTTTCGGACAGTAATTCTTCCTGCGCTCTGCTTTCCTGTCAACGCTTCGCGGAGCATCCTGACTAAAATGTCATAAATCGCCGTTTCACAGCGGAAGTACTTATGTTTTCGAGAATCGCCGCTCCCAGCTTCGGTGAGTGATATATAGATCAGGCCAATTTAGAAAAAGAAATCTTTCTAAAAAAGAATTTAGAAGAAATAGATTTTATAGCTTACATAAAATGTACAAATATTAATTAAAAGCTCATCGTCGATATTGTACAAGCTTCTAATTCTTATTCTCTCTCTTATTTTTACGTACTTTCTCATTGTATTAATTATATCGTTATGTATATGTTATATAATTTAAAAGTACTTGTTTGGGCGTTTTACTTTTACAAAGGCAACATTCCTATCGAGTTACGAAAAAGTTACTCTAATTAAAACTGTTTTCCTCCGGTATCGATTTAACGCCAAAGTTTTTTTCTGGCTACAGATGTGGTATGTGAAATGCTTCTATCGAAGTGAGATTTAGACATGAGTATTAGCAAATTTACACAGTTGAATCTCAGTTAAATCAAATTAAACTATTATACTTATTGAAAATTATATTCTTCCTTGTTTAATGCATAATAAGTATCAATTGAATTTTTCTATTTTTTATAGACATGTAACATTGAAGCATGTATTATTTTAATATCGATCTTCGTTATGTGACGTTATTTTGAATTGAAACAAATCTCTATCAAAAACATTCTGATGCCGTTGAGCTTACACGTTTGTCGGGAGCTGAAAAGGGAGAGATTAAAAAAAAAGAGGGGAAAAAACTTTTCTCTGGTTTAAAAAACGGATATCGGCCGCTCGGTGGTTCCAACGACCCATAAATGCTTTTAATGTCAGATATCCGATTGAACGACAAAACTATGCGAGGCCGAAAAATTCCGCGTGCTCCAAATAATTGAAGAACGAGCAGGCGTTTCATATCGTTGATGCGTGACATCGTGTTAAAAAAAAATCGTGTGCAACGTAGCAACTCCTGGCGCGACGCGATAGCAATTACGTTTGGAAAAACAGCGATCACAAAAAAAGGAGTAGAAAGAGGAAGAAGCATTCACGCTTTGGCGCCGTTAATGCTTTTAGCGCAATCGAAACTAAATGTCGCGAGAAAACCTCGATTGTGAATTTTTATTAGCCGTACTTCAAGCATTTTCAATAGAAGAAGTCATAATTTTTCGTGATTCTTATGATATGATTTCTTGTGATCAATAGTCGGATTATAATGTTAAGCAATTGATTAAATTCATCATTTTTCTTAAAAAATTGATAAAATATAGTAAATTTTAATATTTTTGAAATAGTGTATTATATTATTTTGTTATAATACAATAAATAATAATTTTATTATTTTGAAGTTAGCTCAATTAAAACATAAATTTAATAAAAAGAATAAAAATTATTAATAATTTGCATATTTGCTTTAAGAAGAATAACGATTAATGATTTTAGTTAATATACAACGGTTTTAATTTTTTAAATAAAAATTCGAAATCTTTATTAATTAATCATTTATTACACATTTTATATTACAAATATCGATCATAGCGTTAAAAAGAGGATTTAATATTTTCGATAATTATTTCAAGATAATTTGAATAAATATTTTGAATAAATATTTGAACAAAATTTTCTTCATTAATTATGTTAATCAGATATTATGTGTATTAAATTTTATACAGTTTATATTGTTTTCTCTTGCGTACACTGACACACGCGCATATACATATGCTATATGCATATACATGCAAAAGATAATTTGCAGTCCATTTTCATTTCATTTTAAATAGACGTATTCTCTTAACTTTTGATAAATGTTCGTATTAGACGTGATATGTTTAGGCGCGTCAAACTAGATCCTTAGGGCGGTGTTAATTATTAGGGTCTAAATTCCCTGGCTAAGTCCAGTAAACCTGACTTAGAGCAACTTCGCTCGATGTTTAAAATTTAAGCGAAGCTTCAAACTCGGCTTAAGCAGAGGCTATTTGGTACACGTAATTTGGTAGTAGCTCAGCTATTTTAACACTTAACGCTATCAACTCCGGAGATGATCAAGAAAGCGGATTACTCGAGCTGATAACCATTTACATAGTTCATGAAATATCTGATCTAGGCAGTTTGTTAATTATGTAATAATTCGCAGCTGCTCAGTAGAGTAATTTTGAATAATAATCGTGCATCGTAGATATTAGTCTCAGTTGAGAATATTTGGAAAATACTTTACATTTTCCTTTTTAAAACAATTAATAATATTATATAAAGTTGATGTTAAATTTATCATGTTTTTGTTCTTTTGTGTGTTGTTATGTAAAATAATATAATGCTGAAAATTACTATAAATTTTAAATCATTTATTTCTATAAATTTTATCGTTTTTTTCTTGCGCGTATATATATATATATATATATATATATATATTTGTTTTCTTCGTTTTCGTTTTCTTTGTTTTTTCATTAATTAATAGAAATATTACTAAGATAACGTAAAGTTATACATACAGCAAGGAAAAATAAAAATCGAAAGAAGAGACAATTGTGAAAGAAGGAATTGAATTCATTTTGATTTCTTGTAATTTCGTTCAAGAATTATAACCATTCTTTTTAAATAAGCTTTGTACATTCCTTATGATTTCTTAGCCATCCCAGTGGGTTAATTAATGCGTTTTACCAACTTCGGAAACATGTGCAGAATGTCGGAAATAAAGACATTACGAATGAAGAATATTCTGAACTTGTGAAACCGACAGAATCTTCGTCTCGAAGATAACAATGCCGTTAGCTAATCCGCTTTAATTATGATACGCTCGCGTACAAACGATGATCTCAGAATAAATTTTATAACTTTGGACACTCTCAGTCCTTTTATCCTGCTTAAGCAAATCTGCAAATTCTCTCTGCTATCTATAGAAAATTCTCATTAAACAGGAATATATAACGCTTGTAAAAAATTTGGTTGGTTTCTTTTTACGAAAATTCATTCATCAATCAATATCTTCTATTTAATTGTACGTAAATGTCCTTTGATTATACAATTGATTCCTTTAATATCGATTAAATCATTTTTATGTAAGATCACTTTTATTGAAGATGGAAATATTTAATAAACTTGAAATATGCAGTTTTATGTCGCTAAGAAATATTTGCGAAATAAAGTCGTTCCTTGAAGACTTCATATGAAAATCGCCCCTACGAAACTTGGTATGTCCAACCCTTTATTTACTATGAAGTGCACCGCCGTATACCGCGGTTTATCGGCTTTGTCCATGGATGATACACAGATGGGGCATTCCTGTGAGGAATATTTTTCCGCGGCTTGCGCTTTTCTTGAAGTTGTCGAAAGCGCGTGTTTCTGAAGTATCCGTCCGAGGGCGGCAACCTTTCACATCCCTCGGCTATGGCAGAGGAGTTACCCGCGTGCAATGTGCTATACGCGGCATATTCGATGTAAAAGTACTTCTCCCAAGGCTCGTTTGCTCGGCGTCGAAGTTCCAAACGAGTTGCCTTTGAAATCTAACTCGCGCTCCGCTCGCTAAGGCAACAACTCCGTGCAACAAGCGAGCCTGTGAATGCATTTATCGGCAAATTTAATGAACGAAAAAGTTTGTTGGGAAGGTTCGATATTTATTGGCAGTTAACGAACAATTGGTTTGTACATAGAACGTTTATTTCGTGGCGCCGAAGTAAATAAATGAATTTAACTATGTGTGAAATTATTGAACAAAGTTATACTGTTAATATTTTAAAACGATGAGACGCGATTAAAAATTGTTATTAATTAATTATTATTATTACAATATTTCAATATTTGAGATTTTTTTAAATAATTCATAGATCTATGTCTCCTTTTTGTCTTTATTATAATGCGTGAATTGTATTTTCTTTTTAAGATATACAACAAAAAAGCAAGTTATAAAGCAACTTAAGTTCGGAAAGGTGAGGACGAGAAAAAAGATAGCCAGAAAAAACAAAGAAAGGTTTTGCCGAAGAAATTCATTTCACTTTCCCGGCGTGCTCGCTTCTTTTTTTTATTCACCCCTGAGAAATCCAGGATCATTTGAAATCAACCCACGGTCCTTTCCTCTTACGTTTCTAGTATATCGCGAAGAAAGAAATCTCGGCAGTGGACATCCGTATCCCCGGTACCGAGCTCATCGTTCGCGCCCTTCACCCCTGCCTCGCCCCACCCTCTTTCTCGACGTGCAACAACCCCGACGTCACTGATCGAGTTTTCATCCCTGGTTTCTCACTTCCTCCACTGCAATGGCAGGAGAACCGCCAAGTTGCCACCCTTGGAAGTTCCACCAGCCCTTGCTGATTTTTATTCGAGCCACACCGGCTTCGTTTATAACTTCGTTCCTTTCGCGCGGACGTTGCGATACGCTATCGATCCGACGACGTACCTGAGACATTCTACCTAAGTCCTTCTATGGAAACTCATGAAGTAAGTTTGACCATTCTTTTTTCTTTTCCGCTAGACGTAACTTTGTCTAGCAGCTTTGAGGATAGTTCGATCGTGGAATGAGAATGTGTGAAGGAGAAAATTATATACATACACTTATTATTATAAATACACGTAGAGGAACATATTGCACATATTTTTGCAAAGTTATAACCCCCACAATTCGATTGAAGATATTATATATTTAATCTAGTGGCGTCATAATTTTAATCCACTTACTCGAAGACCGTTTTCTCCTCGTTTGCAGAAACGCTTCATATTTCGTGCAACAATGGAGCACCGCCATACTCTATACCAGTTTCCTACCGCTTCTGTACATTATCCCGTGGTGGCGGCAATGGCGTCGTAGTAGTTATACGCGATTCATTGTTATACGCCGTTACTTGGCAAGCAAGAAAGGGTCGCCTGGAGATTCTAGGCAGTCGACATGGAGCGTCGTCCTACAATTCGACGCGCATGCGGACGTCGTCGAGAGGATCGAAATTACCATAACGACATACATATATGTAAGAGAACCGCTGGGATCCCAGGAAGATCCTTTTACTGCCCGGAATTGTGAATTTCGCGTGACCTTGAGGGGACCGAAGAGAAGACATCGGATTTAGTGGTAGTATATGTGTGTAGGGTGGATTTTATACTGCAAGTTATTGCACGCTTGCAAGTAACTTAAGGGTTTATAAATTGTTTAGATTTAGCCTCTCGGGGATTTCTACGAAAGCGATATTTTTCATATTATCAAGAATTTTTTAAACATCTACTATTTAAAAAAAAAATATAAGTTAATATCTTTATATAAATTATACTGTGCTAGGTATATTTGTAAAGTATTTTAACATATATAAACAATATTTAATTATAACATAAATAAGATTTTCGCCTAATATAAAAGACATATTTTTATATAAAATTTATAAGCAAAGTTTTGTAATAATACTTTTTAAACATCGGAGGTATTTTTTACAATATTATACTATAATAAAAAATTTACGGTCATGTTTATTTATGTCTAAATATAATAGTATATAATAGTATATAATATATAGTATATAATAAATATAAAAGTATAATACAAGTATTTATACAATGTCTATATAATTTATAAAATATTTTAATGTTATGATTTTTTTGACGCTATTATTAAATACGTTTTATTCAAATTCTACTATTTTTTTGTTTGATTTGTCTTTCATTATTTTCAATAAAGAAAAGGAGAAATTAAATCAGCAATGGTTACTTATTTGTACGGATGGTTTACGTTAAAAGAAGTTAACCAGAAGACGGTATGCGGTTAAGAGGAATACCCGCCAATTTCTCTTTTTGACCTGCAATTTTTCACTTCACTCCCATCATCCACGTTGATAAGTTTTCCCGGGAAGACCGTAAAATAAAATGGATGGAACCGAGAGCTCTGGCGTAACTGTTCAGTTTTTTTCTCAGTTAGTTCGCAAAAACCAGAGAAACAAGGAGGGATGAAAAAATGCAATGTAGAATTCAGTGGTTTGTCAAAGACGATCAAGAATTTTGTATCAACATAATTGAAACGTTTGTAACAAAGTACAGTACGCTTGAGAAACAAAAGTTTCGTTTCTTCTGGTGGCTTTTTCTTATCTGCCTTATCTCCGGAAATCATGCGAGAGAAGGAAAGAAGTTTTATAGAGGCAATTAAATGCGTGATAAGTACCAATTTAAATACTGACAGAAGATATTTGATCACAAAGATCTGTCGCGGAGCGAAATGGGGAAGAAACGAGGGAATGGAGAAAACGAAAGAAAGCTTGCGCAATTTATAAAGCCGATTTTTACGCTGTATTACGCACGGTTGGACCTTCGAAGACCGCAAGAAATTCTCGATTCCGAGCAGGATCTTCCAGGGATTGTAACAATGCTCGTACATATATGCATGCGCTACAACGTTTTTGGTCTTCGAATGTGCACATAATTCTGTCGCGTTTTGCTTTCAAAAATGGCGAATTAAAGATTCTTACGCGATTTTCTAACGAAAAGATTCACAATGGAAACTTTTACATTCAATATAAAAATACTATCTCATAATGGAATTTTTGAAAAAAATTAATAGTTCTTTATAATATTAGAAACAACGGTTATTGGTGTAATTATATACGTATATGAATATGCGTAGAAAGATATTATTTTTCTTTCATGATGGCAGTTTATGACAATCGATCAATAGTAGTACTTTAGAGAATGAAAGAAAAAGATAATTAAAATTCCCTCCCTCCCTCACCCCCTCTCTCTCTCTCTCTCTCTCTCTCTTTCTCTCTCTCTCTCATTCTAGAATAGATATCTCCGATAATCGATATACAATTTTAAAGTAAATATATTGATACATTGATACATCATATTCCTCCAGCTGTTAAAAAAAAGATATAACTAAATTTTTTGTTTTAAACAATAGTTATGAAAAATTATAAAATAAAACCAATATTTAAAATAAAAATAAAAATATAAACATTCTACAATATTTTGAGAGAAAAATAATCTTTATTAACAGAATTATTATCCTATCAATTAAATTGAAATATTCTATGTAACATTTTCTATAAGTTATCGTTGCTTTTGTTACGGAAATATCAGCGTTTTGTATACTGGAAATACAAATCCAATTGTTTATAAAGCTCTGGAGCATCGGACTGGAAATTTAGTTTGTATGCATTTATCTGTGTTTTATTTGTTAAATCGCGATGTGCCTTTCTTCTGTTCATTTAAGGATCACGTTCATTTAAGGATCCCTAATCCAATCGTCCTCGATGAGGAGTTCCGTTAATGAAACGCGGTTATTTAGTTCAGGAGCAAGATATCAGATCGCTAATTCTATACATACTACTCTACATCGCTACTCAATAGTTTCTCAACGTTGAAGACCGCCGGTATTCGTGTCCGCTTGTGCAAATAGCTACGTCTGCTTCGCTGTTTACGATCTAACTAAATGTCAAAGTTAAGACTAATAAAACAAAGCGAATTTCATGAGTTGTAATTCATTTGCGTATACATAATAAAATTGGAGAAATGCTTTCCATGTTCAATATCGCTCAGCAAATATCTATACTAATACTTAAAAGACATTCAAACTTCGACAATACAATCTTTAAATATATTATTAACACTTTTTCTGTATTCTAATTTTTTAATAATTTGTTATAAATATGAATGATTCGATGAATATTGAAAATATTAACAAACAGAAAAATTATCTTTCTCGTAAAAATTTTTATTTTCATTAAATATTAGGAGAGTTGAATTTGTCATACATGAATGCATTTATAACTTTGAAATCATGTGTATGGTACATTCAGATATCTTTTGGATTTAATTATATTTGTGATTAATTGTGCGTTGATTAATTATATTTGTGAATTCGATTAAATTAACGGCATTCACAGAAAGGAGAATATCGATGAAGTTTACCACGGTGGCGTTTATTAGCCACGAGATTCAAGGCAAGTGGCTCATTCTCGCGGCCTTCCTGCGAATATTCGAGTATACGACATAACATGAGATACTCGAGGCATTCGACGAATACTAAGCTGCACTCGAGGAAACTATACCTCTCTTCGAGAGATTAGAAGTGCAACCAGTCGTGTAGTTGATTCTAGAGGCGCGATTCCAAAGGCATCGCGCGCCAGCAATAGCGCTAAACGTCGCATACAACGAGCTATTATCATATGAAATGGCTTATGTGTCACGTCTTTTAATATAATTATATTATATCTCTTAATGTGACCAAGATGATTAAATTTTCAATTTTTTACACACTTTCGAAATATTTCGAAAGGAACTTTAACTAGCCACATTAATTTTAAGACTAAAATTCGACTTTAAGCGTGACACGCTGTGAATGTAGCTTCCTCTGTCACAATACCAAGTGCGAAAAACAAAATTATGAAGTAAATGTTATCGGGATACGCGCCCCCGATTATTCCCAATTGTTTATCGCAATATAAAATTTGAATAGAATTGATGTGACAGAGTTTTGAATAGGAGCTTTGTAAACCGGGAATCTGATCCATTCGAACTACACAATACCTATTTTGATGTTCATCTATACTATGCGGGACATTTCTGCTTGAAACGATCGAAAATTGCGAATCGATAATTGGATTGAGCCCATCACTATCGTGCATACATGCGTATATATTATATTTGTTCAATCGTATTCGAACGTGATGGTCTTGGTACGTCGATCCGCGCCGTAATTCCAAGCCATGAATTCCACGCTATCTGCATTGTCATCGTGATAAAGGAGAAGAAGAGAGTCGATTGGACGTATATCGATGCGTTTTTTGCCTCTCTACGCGGTTTCCGTCAAGCGGAAAGCGCTGCGTTTGTTGCAGTCCAACAGTAGTGTGAGTATAATTTGTGACCGTTTATAGTCGTGTAACTTTATGCGTGACATATGTAACATGTAACGTGCAGCACATGTTTCTTTTTTATTTTTAATGACTATTACAAGTTTGATGTATTAAAAAAAGTACACGAGTAAAACTCGGCGCAATTACCTTTTATCGCGTGATTATTTTTTATCTGCCAACTGCTCATCATTTAAGGATAAAAACTTCTATTAATAAATAATAAAATTTCTATTTATTAACATTTTTTTAATTAATATTAATTTTTCTAAAATAACGGTGGCTTATAAGAACATTAAAAAAATTTAAACGATATGAAAAATGTATACATATAACATAATTCATGTTTTAATTGCATTGCGATATAAATGTGCTTGCATTATCAAAAAAATGGCAATAGAGATTAATTGGTTAAAGTTAACTCGCGATTGTACATTGATTGACGTATTCTTTTGGTAATCTCGCTCTCTCTAACCACGAAAGCACGTTCCAGATGAACTTTGAGATTTCTACGTACGGACGGAAGTAGGTCGAAGGAAGTTTTAATCGAGCCATCAGACAGCTATACCTTCGAAAGAGACATTCGACACAATTGGTCGCCAATGTGCGCGGATAGAATGTAGTATGCGCATCGACCTACGAATGCATAAGTTAGATACTATTGTGATTTAGTTCTGACACGTGGCGATTGCGGAATTCTCCTGCGACTCAAAGGAGTCATCCGATATTGCCAAAACACAATATTAATTTATAGGTTTTCTTTTATTATTTCCAAAAAGAAATTAATGTAGTCAGAGAAAATATTATAGATAAAATATTTGATAAAATTATTAAATTTGTTCGTTAAATAAGAGACATTATTTTTATCTAACTTTTAAAGATAAAGATTACATTGTACTTTTAATATTTAAGATAATATTCTAGTAGATAATAATAGATACTTTCCAAGTACGAAACTTAAGATTATTTTTGTTTGTATTTCTCTTTAAATAATCATTAATAAAGATATTTTATTATTCGTTTTTTATTAATCATGATTAAATATCAGATAATGTCAGATGTGATAAGTTCTATAAAATATCATATCATAAGTCCATAAATCATGATGATATATTTAGCGTTTATTTATGTAAACAATGGTTTTATTTTCGCAAGAATTATGAAACATTTTTACGAAATCACAGAAATAACACCAAATATAATATTCGAATCCAATTTGAATAAGGGTGTCTTGAAAATAGAGAATAACTCTCCCAAACGATCTGTCTGTGATCGGGAATCAATTTCTAACGGATTGAGTGCACCGCTAAATGTAGACAGCTGTTACAGAGACTGTACAAGAAAAATGAAAAATATGGAAATTATCTTGAAGGAGGGAAGGATTCTGAAACATATATCAGTATTACACATCATAATACACAAATACAAAATACAGGTTAAAACATGAGATGATACATAATCAGAATCACTCTTTTTTTCCAAAGAAATAAATGAATAATTTTGTCATATTAAATTAAATTTTGTCATGTTTGCAGCATGTTTGCCTGAGTCTATTTTTCCCCTGATTATTTATCTAAAGTCAATTATTATTTATACAATTTTCATAATAAAAATTGTAATAAGAAAATTATTATCATTCACATAAAACATTTAATAAATCAAATGATTTCACGATTGGCGCAATATAATTTTACAGTTTAATTTTTACAAAGCCTTCTTATAAAAAGAGATCAATAAATTAGAGATTATCACGATCACCCTCGTGATTTTCGAAAGTGGATCAACAACAAGTTTTCCGAGACAGCAAGGATCGATTGATGAGGTACCACCAAAATCCGGATAATCCGACTGTATGACGTTCGACTATCCTCTCAATGATAAACCGCGTATTAAACTTAAATCTGGCTATCAATGCAATAACTTGGTTGCGGTTTCGTCACAATTCGTCTTTAATTTAATATTGATTCACAATAAAATTATTTTTTTATTAAATATTTAAATATAAATATGATTTCTTATGACTCTTTGTAGTAAAAAATATGCAAAATAAATTGAAATTATAAAAATAAAACCAAATTTCTATTCAAAATATTAAAATTTATATAATGACTGATGTTTCCATTATGTTTTTTTTAATTATTAAATTATTAATATGTTTCTTGTTCTTTCTTTAAAACATATTTGAAACAAGTATTTTTATTAAAAAAAAAACCTCATCGAAAAGATTTTACCAAATAAAAGTGAATTTCATGACAAACCATTTTGTTAACAATTTTCATTTGATCCGTAACATGCAGCAACATAGAGTCGAAGTAATTTTGCGAACGGATAAGTAGCCGATACGTTCTCCACGGTTCGTCAATTACTGAAAGTTCGAGTATCGCTTGGAGATCGCAGAGAGACTCGGAAATGCGATATAACTTTATCGTGGTCCTTTCGACAATCTCGCCGGAAATAGCGCAGTGGACATCGAGAATCGAATACGGTGGTGATTTTATGGGGTTATCGGTTCAAGGATGGGGCAAAATGCCCGTCCGGAACATATATTCCGATAGAACAATACTACACAATATACGAACGAAACGGACTCGAGCCCGCACAATTTTCTCCATACGATGAACAAGTCTCCCTGCTTGCGATTCGATTCATGTATTTGAATTGCATACGCGAGGGGTGATGGGACTTATGGTAGAAAGAAAAGAGACGGACCACCATCGTTTCACTTGGCAATATCCTCTTTACCAAGCGAACTTCGCGAGGCGAATCGGTTGATCGAGATGCGGAATTTGGTTAAATCAATGTGAAATTTATCGAATACAATTTGAATTGAATTTACACCTCGACATTTCGTTTCCTTTGCGCAATATTATGACATATCGAAAGAACATCGCCTTGAAAGAAAATATATTAAACTCCCAGTTTGATATATGTCTTGAAAATACATTTTATTCGCAATGGATTATTGACAACTTTACTTTCTTTATTCTATGGTAATGGAGTATCACATTTTATACATTAAGTCGGTAAGTAATAAATCGATATTAATAATCATTATATACAATAACGAAATGATATTGCAATATTTCGTCGATTAAATATCGCCATTGTTAAAAATCCTGATATTTCTCGTAATCAATAATTTGTGCCTATTTTCATAATCGCTTTGATTGGCACATAATGACGCTCCGCCATGAACTTCTTGTTCCGAAAACGATTTCCTCATTAAGCGAACTCCTGTAAATAATGGAATGGCGTTCGTCACAGCTGCGTTCACTTGGCACGACCGCTGAAAACTCGAAACGATCGTGCAGCCTGTGGCTGCTAGAACAGGATTTCATCGAAGTTCTTTGATCATCGTAATTATGCTTAAATATCGCCTGGAGAAGATAAACTGTTGTACGTATCCTCATAGTTCGATGTTTCGAACTAAGTTAGCACGATTAAGTTTGAACCTGATAAATTTGGCTTGTATGTGAAATCTAGTAAAGATTTTGATTTTTATCTATAATTTTATTCTTCAAAATAGAATAATAATAAAATAATAATATGAAAGAAAATTTTTATAGTTTGATTATCTCAATAAAGTGGTTTCATATCTTCTCAGAGATAAAAATCAAACGTCAAAGAAAAGAATTACGAAACAATGATGAAACAATTTTCCTCTTGACAAATAAAAAGTTACAAAGCATCAATCTTCAATTATTCAGCAGTTATAATATTTTTACTAAATAAAGACGTCTTTTTTACAAAAGTACAATATAAAAATAGCGTATCTTTTGCTTATACATCGCTTCATCCTGCCACAATTCTTTATGTAAAATCAGATTACAAGATGTTTTAAGAGACATTATACACTTTTAAAACCAAACTCTCGAAGCTTTAAAAATCAAGATTAGTAGAAAAATATTTTTTTAAATTTATGTCAATGACAATTCTTTTTTTCTTATAATTTTATGGGCTAATTTTAACGAGGAAAAGAAGCTATCGACAAACAATACTACTTTTGTTGTGTTATTGAAAAAAACGGAACTATTACACAAGGGTACAGAAAAGACATAGTAATCAGAGCGCGCGATACGTTACATACCACGACTTCGTCGCACTTCAGGAAATTACAACTAGAGCTTTCGCAGATTAAAAGTGCGATTAAAGATGACGTATATTAAAAAAAAATTGTAGGCAGATAAAAAAGATGGGCGCGTCGGAAAGCGGAATATCTTCATAGTATTTATAGGATAATCCGCGACGTCAAAAAAGAAAAGGAGAGAGAGAGAGAGAGAGAGAGAGAGAGAGAGAGAGAGAAGCACAAAATCGAGTAATAAATTTAATATTAAGTATACAAGACCCTCCGCAGATCCATGAAGCGTCTACTTCGTTGTTTGAGGAGATACCAGCTCGTCGACGTATTATACCGAAAGGCATAATACATGGCTTTCGAGAACTCCTCCAAAGAGTTTACCTTTCGGCGGAAGATAATTACCTTTAGCCGCGGCAGCCGCGGATTTACGTATGATCATCCTCGACTCGCGTTACTGCAGAGGAATCTAGGAAGGAATAAGTGTTCCAGTGTGTTATAAGTAAATGTGTTCGTGTGATATGCCATTATTTTTACAACACCTCTTTCCACTCAATTCCACCACGTTTCCATTACGCGAAATTATCCAGAACGAAGTAGGTGGAAAGGAAAATCACTAGTGAAGTGGTGAGATGTATTAATCTGAGATAAGTAACATAGTAAAGAAAGTCTTTAAGGGGAACGGCGAAGGTCAGACTAGGGAGCAAAGAATGATAAAGAGAGCGCAGAAAAGTTTCGCCGAACCGAAACACGGAAAACGCACCGTTGTCTTCGAATGAGAAACATTTCTGCTACAGACGTTCACCACGTTGTCGATTCGCTGTCTGTGGAAACCTTCATTCTCGTGCAATGAGTTCGCTGAACATCTCAAGATTAGACTGAAGAAATGCTGTTTTGAAGGAAACAGAAGTGAAATATTGTCACATAACATGTAACATCATGTTGTTGAAAAATGAAAGTAAAGTACAACAAACTTGACTCTTGTTACTAAAATAAAATCGTTAAATCAAATATTTAATATTGGCTTATCGATAGTAGACAAAAATATAACGTAAGAGTCCTACTAATTTCACAATTCTTGAACTCTTCATATTATAGAATTTACTATAAAATTCATACAATTATTTGTAAATTGAATAATTTGTTAATAGAAAATTTTTTTATGTGAAAATTAAGATAACGTCAATATGTTTCATTCAATGCTTTCTTCCACCTTTTTCTGCCTTCTAATATTACATTATTTTTTACTCTCTGATCTTTTCGTCCAGCATGTAGTTCGTTGAGAAACGAGTTTCTGAACTTCCGATAAGAAAAATACGAAAGGAAATGATCAACATGGTAAAAGGGACTTTCTTGAGCAAGCCATTGGTCTTTGAATGAGAAAAATTTCTGTCTCGAGACTCTTTAGAACGTCCTCCTCAACAGTTATTTTCCTCGAGTGTCGTCTCTCGAACGCTTCTACATAAGCGTGAGAAACGTCAAGCAAGAAAAAAATCGACCTGGTACTTTCGCGAAGAGATTAAAGGATCTTAGAAGAATTTTTTTTCTCTGGAAAGGGGAAACCTGGACGAAGTGGGAAACTAATCTAAGACAAGTAACGCAGTAATGCGATTCTTCGGAGTAGAAGTCAAAAAGATGCAGAGGCAATAAAGATAGCGCAGGGAACTTTCCTGAGGAAGACTGAAAACGTGCCTTCGCCTTCGAATGAGAAAAATTTCAGTTAGGAACGCTTTAACTCTCCAGCCACCATTTTCCCTCGACGTGTAACGATCGCTCGACGCCTTCGCAAATTCGCCCTTTTGCATCTTAACATTTTCCGTGATTTATCTTACAACTTTCGCGCACTGCTTGCATTATTATTTCATCTATGCATTTAATTATTTTATTATTTTTTATTCTTATCTTTTTTAGTTAATTACCTATTCAATTAACGATAATAGAAAAAAAATACATATTAATTTTGCTATTATTATTATTATTATATATAAATTATATTTTATATTTTAAATATTGAAAAATTTCTTTCTAGCCAGAGATAAAAAATTTAATCAACTTGCATAAAATACCAGACTCGACAGTAAAGTATGTCTCGTAAAAATGCCACGCTATAAAACATGACGCAGATTTACTCACGAATTCTATATGATGCAATAGGAAATGTCGTTGATATTGTTGCGTTGACTAAAAAATATCTCATTTATAATTCAGAAGAAAAAAATGAGATCATCATATATGGATTGCTCAACTTCATGAATTAATTAACATCTTTTTAATATAAAGAGACCTAAAACCGTATTTCCGTTAAAGCCGAGAAAATAAAAACTAAATAAAGTTTTCTGTAAAAACCATGCTGTCAGAATTAATATTAATTTAATATCTAATTGACGTGTAGTAAGATGTCATGTAATTTCCGATCACATCAACGTTTTCCAAACCCTTTTGTACATCTAGTCACAAAATCGGCGAAGCGATACGATTTATTTATGTCATGAAAATCACGGGCATATCGAAGTTGGGGAATCTCGATGAGGCGTAAAGACGCGGAAGAACGCGAAGACGAAGAAAGAGAGGGAAACGGGGGCACGGTGATACTAAAAGGGACAGGATTTATCCTACGTTTAAAGAGGTCTGGGACATTCGACGTGACACTATGCTGATGGATGGTGGTGAAAGTGGTGCTTCTTGTTAATGGCAGTAACGGAAGGTTGAAAAGAGCTTTTGCGGTTAAAATGCGAAGTCTTTGCGCAAACAAACCAACCATGTCGACCGCCACGTCAATACCTATAATTGCAATTCAATAAAAGCAGCCAAAGCGTTTCGCGTTCCTGAAAATTCCTTTTCCACCTCAGAAGAACGATGTTCCAACAAAGAAGGAAAAAGAACGTGACGGCGCATTTAAGAAATCAAAGACGTGCGTCTTCCGATAATCCTCCCGCTACAAATCAATGCGCTTCATTTACTTTCACAGTAGAATTTACAAAACTTGATTTTTCTTTCACACGTTATTTATACCTACGTGTGCGCGTTTACACATACATATGAAATAAATAATAAATAACGATTATATAAAGATTGTAATTTACTTATCAGAAAATTTTCAAACACTGGAATTACATTTTCGAAAGAAAAAATATATTACATAAATATTATTAATATATTATAGAAAATATGTAAAAAAGTTGATAAGAAAATTATAAAAAATTTATCAATAATTGCGATCTAAGTGTAATGAGTTCGTAAAATTAATTCAAGAAAACAATTGACACTCGAAATAAAAATTAGATACAATTAGATATCTTATTGGAATTCCGAAAAATAATTTTTTATTATTAGCATTATCATAAAAAAGAACAATTAAAATTGTATGTGCAAAAATGTGTAACTAATAAATAATTATAAAAAAAAAGAAAAGAAGGAATTTAAGAAAAAACTGAATTTTAATATCTTGTTAAGTTATTCATTAATATAAGTTAGTTAGTTCAACTTAACAAGAATAAAAAAAGATAAAGATTACTTATGCTAAATGTGTCGATTATTTCAATGTTGATGTTGTCGGCATTATCATCCACCATAAATTGCAGACAAAACTGTCAGTGTCATCGTGTCGGAAAAATAAAATTTTGCGCTTTGACGGCAAAAGAATAAGGTGTCGAGAGGGCATTCTCTTGGCTGAAACGCAAAGTCACATTGCAAACAAACCGGCCGGCGGACTTCTATCTCGGTCACGTTAATTTCCAGAGTTGCATTCTAATAAAAGTAATCGAGAAGTTGGTGGCACGAGGAAAATAATGTCATAAAGGCAACGAGAGCCGCGGCATCCAGTTAGTCAGTCAGCCCTGCGCAGGTAGGAGCTCAAGTTTCGTAGTTCGAAAGTGGAAAGGGACGAAGGATCATCGTGCTGGCTGAACTTTGCGGGAAGGAAATAAGAAGAAATAAGAAGAGGAAAGGGAGAATCTGCAATTGAAGGCGGTAGGTTAGCTTTGAAAGTCCCGAGTGTCTTTATTCTTCTTCTATTTCTTCTCTCTCCCCTCCCCCTCTCTTCTCCTCTCTTCTCTTTTCTTGTTCCTTGTCATCGAATTCACCTGGAACGTGTTGTTCTATGTTGTACTCGAGTTTCAATTGAACGCTCGAACGAATTCGCATCATGTCTTATTGCACTTATTCCCTTACTTCTTCCAATTGGCAGTATTGAGATTGGTCACATGTGAGAATAAAATACAATTTATACATGTTGAAGAGAATGATTTAAAACATTTGTAATAAAATAGCATGCAATCACAAAATAATAATAGCAACAGTTATTAAACATGAATCGATTTTCATGCAAAAGGAAGTGTATCGAGATTATTCCCATATATTTACATTTAAAAGGACCGCATATAAAGTCAAATGAGAAAATGTTTTGCAACTTTTTTGAATAAATTCTTTGTAGATTTAGATATTTATAAAATTAATTTATAAATAACATTAGTTTATAAGTATATTAATTGATTATCAATTTAATAACGTGATATTATAATTCCTTTTGATTAAAATACTTTTTAAAATCAAATAGTAATCAATTGAAAAAACAAAATCTATAAAAATTACAAAAATATAATTAAAGACGAGATTCCATTAAATGACTTTTCAAAAATCTTCATTTATCTATTATAAATATATTCTTCGTTATATCCACCTATCGAAATATAAAGCAACATTGTTTCTCAACATTTATTGCGAATATTGTTTGTATAATTTTATTTTTATTGATTTCCATAGCGAAATTACATTCTATATAAAGTCTAGTGTTCTCTCCTTTTCGGTATTGTTTTCGAATTCACCCTTTTCAAAATCATCGAATTGCATTTCGCAGTGTAAGAAAACGTGCAAAGAATCTCTTTAAGGATGCATTATATACGGCACTATGCCACGTTCTCAATTCCACATAGAATGTTAAAAGCAACTGTCAAAGCAACTGAAGGAATTCACTAACTTCTAACGGTATATTCGCGCGGTAATGCTCGTTGACATGAGTATTTAAGTTGACAAGCGGAATGAAAAGGTAGAAATTGCGCGGGCGAACAAAAAGAAAAGAAGAAAAGTTATACAGGTGTGACGTAAACATGTTGAATACGCCTTACAGACTAAGTCATTGTACGGGAAAATGGCGATATGCTGGAATAACGCGAATCACACCGGAGTAGAGAGAGTACATTCTCATCGCTAGAGTACATTCTCACATAGAGACATCCAAATATGCCAGAATGCGCCAGAATTCAGTGGAACACGTGGCGGACTACGACAGCGAGAGTTCGCCGAAGTACGCTCTGGGTACGCCGCATTACGTGCATAATGCGGTTCCGTTATGCGCAACGGCCTTTTCTTCTAACCGAATTCGCATTCTCCTTGTCGAATACGACGTAGTCGAAGTTTTCGACCGAATGCGCATGCTTATTACACAGAAGCGGGACAGAATCGTCGCAGATTAAAGAAGCCATAAATTTCCAGTCAAGTCTTGCACGCGATATAGCGGAATTCGGGGGCCCAATTCCTTCTTCGGTCATTATCGCCGGAGTTAATTACACCCCCGCGAGATTTACAACGATCGAGATTGCCTTCTTCCCTAATAATACGTCACGCGCGTTGTCCTTGTTCCTCTTCGTTCCCTGATGATTGAAAAGTAGCGCGCTTGAGTTTCCGCTTTTCTCGAAATTTTAATCTTAAAAAAAAGGGTGAAAATTATCGGGGAATGAAATCGCCGAATGAGAAAGCGAGGAATGAGTTTAAAGGCAGCCTATCGCGATAGCTCGGCTCGAATCGGGCGTTAGGGAAAATCTCATAAAAGCGCTATCAAATCTAATTCTTAATCAAGAAGTTTCGCAGAACAAGAAGTTTGCGAAGATCCGAGAGCGGTAGGATGTTTAAAGAGAGGAAACAAGCTAAAAGATATCGAGCGGGAAGCGTGGGAACGGAAAAGTTGAAAAATGTCGAGAGAAATGCACTATGTGAACTAGTTGATTTCACATAGAAGTCATTATCGCTGAAGACATCGATCTCGCAAATTGCGTTGTTGATTGAAAAATTTATCACGCTCGTTACACGATCAAAAAGATCCTTCTATAAAAGAAGCTTTTTTACAAAAGAAAAAAATCAATGAATCTCTGTAATCTCTGAATCACCATAAAACTTAAATTTTTATTAATGCAATGCTTTGCTGATCGTCAATATTTTAATATTGTAAAAATATTGTAGTTCACTTGCAATTGTTAACTCGGCTTTTAATCCGATATACATTTTCTGCTGATAAAAACTACCTGTTACGTTAAATAAAACAAATCACTATTTGCGTTGAATAAAAACGTTTTGACATACAATTCGATGAATGTTATACAGACACTAATTCCACTCGTCATCATGGTTTTTGGTTGAAAGACCGCGCTTTTATTTTTTTCTTTTTTTCTATTTTTTTTTTTGTTTTTCATAGAACGCAATATAAAGGCAGTGTTATCGGTGCCGAAAATTCTGATAATCTGATAAATTAATTTTTCCCGGCAGTCTTCCGGCTACAGATAATTAGATTTATTAAGTCGGCCCTGTTTACACGAGGCTCGAGGCACGTGATTTATTGGAGTGGGCTCTTCACGAATACGACAGCGGTGGGAGGGAAGGGTGCTTGTTACGAAGATTATGAGGTGAATTGCGCCTTTTCTTTCGGCCTTCAATCGCACCCCAATGGGTGCGCCCTTCTTCGCTCTACCATCACTCCTTTAATCAAGTTCAATAAGCCTACTACTGTAAGTAGACTAATCTCAGTTTTAGGAGAGGAAGGAGACGCACCGGGAGTGTTTTAATGCCAAAATTTCAGATGAGAGACCCAAGACTGAAATACACGGAAGCGCGGATGGCTTCGAAGAAGGATGAGGAAGGGCGTAGAAGGATGTTCTTCCTTAATTAATATTGTAACATGCAAATTAACAGTCATCAGACGTGACTCGTAAGACATATATATATATGTATATATATATTAACAAAATTAACTAGACTAGAATCCAAGGTCCGCTATATATATATATATATATATATATATATATATATATATATATATATATATATATATATAGCGGACCTTGGATTCTAATCTAGTTAATTTTGAAACTAAAGTACTCTCTTATGATTACTGATTTTCAAGTTTTCATTAGAAAGTCTTTACCATTATAGTTCAATGATCATTAATAGATGATATCAATTAATTAGATAATTGCAATGTACATTGTTATTACCGCTTAAATCTTTTTCTGCACTATTTCTGCATTGTTCTTGATATAAATTAATTATGATAAATTTACACTGTTATTATTCTATTAACTATATATACATATATTATTATATTATAAACCGGTTCTTTTGAAACTGTAAGTGCCTTTATTTTCAACAATCTATTTATAATGCCTACGTATTATGTATGAGTTTAAACGATGAAAGTATTTTGCGTTTATTAAGACTGCTAAATTATGTTTCTAAATAAATGTATCGAATCTATAATTTAAATTTTTTAATTTTATGGACTTAATCGTAAACATTAAATAAATTTTTAATATGTTATCTTATATAATTTTATCTTATATAAAATAATTTTAATATTTAAAATTATTATTAATTTTAATAATTTTAATAATTATCAAATTCCCAAGCCCAATATATTTTAAATCGAAACTTGACATTATTATATATTATATATTATTACGAGCAATCAGTAACCAAATACAAGTTATCAATTATCGCATCTTCCAGAAGCTATCAACAATTTTATCGAGTTTATAAGAGTTTTAATTATCTTAAACCATATTATCCCATTTTTTTCCACAATTAATGCGCTTGATCGTAATCCAACGGAAACTCGAGACAGTTTCCAATTTATAAGCATTTACGTTCTTAAATGCGCGTTCCAATCAACGCAATCATGCGTTTGCCGATCGGAAACCCGTTATTTTCACTAGCGCTTTCACAGCGCGCGCCGATACCATTTGATGAAATTTTTACGCATTTGGGCAGGGGGCGGTTTGTCGACGGGGGGTGGGCACACGGTCGGCGTTAAAGTTAATCGGGGATGAGAACAGTTCAATAGTCGGAGTCGCGCGTATGGACGTGCGTTTTCAACCGGTACACTGGACGGGCGCGATCGGCAATCCACTGGGAAACGGTGGTAGTGGTGGTTAAATAAAACCAACTCACACCACTGGCACCCCTCCTCCCTCCGCGCCGCATCGACGTCAACCGTCGCTTCCGCTGGTGGCCCGCGAGGCCGCGCATGGCCCGATCCGATATTCTCGGAAAAAAAAACGCCACTGTAGTTTCATTGCTTAAAATATTCGGGATGTCGATGAATAAATTAAAGCCGCGTCGCGTGCGTTGTGAATTGTGAATCAGAGGCGATCGGCGAGGGTTTCGATGATTATGAAATTTCGCGTTGATGCGGGCGAGCATGCGGATTCGGCGGATTCGGTTTGTTTGCGCGACAACTGGGTCGCCGCGTGGAATCGTCGTTAAATACATTTGCATATCATTATAAGGGAAACGTGCGTGTTTCTCCAAACTGCGTTGGGACTGTTTTTCCCACGGTGATTGATGACGCGATTCGCGCGAATGCAGCGAATACGCGCATCTGCAAGAGGCTACCGCACCGACTTTATTAATTCGTCGTTCGTTCTAAAATATTAACTATAATCCCTATCATAGATTAATATTAACTATAATCCCTAGCGTTGAATTAATACGTTGATTACTTCGAAATCCCACGATGAAATTAAAATAAAAAGTGAATACCATTAGAACTAGCGCAAGTAATCAAGAGCGAAAGAGAAACGAACGGTTGAATAGAGGGACAGCCATAATCGCAGCGCGCGTTTTACACTCGTTATTTATAAACGTCGAGTGAATAAAAGCACGGCTGAAAGGTTTCCGATTTTATGGTTAATCCAAAAATTCTACGAGCGTCGAAATTGAAACAGCCCGAACGCGCGGTTTAATCTACTCCAGATATGATCGGTAAATCCGCGCTGGATTTCGCGATGTCGCGCGAAGTAACATTTTTTTCGGTTGCAGACTTCAACTAACTAACGCACGAACGTAGCGGCTGAGAAACGCGAAACGAGGTGTGAAATCGGTCTAAGCTACTTACGACAGCGACTTAAGCCCGTTTTGAATTCCGTCCCCGAATGCCCGGTCGTCGCGGCGTTGCGCTGTTAAAACATTTCAACGCAATCCCATCCGTGACGCTGGCAATAATAGAGGATTTCTATAATGGTGGACTTAAATCCGTTTTAGATCTCGGGAGTCGAGTGTGTCGCTTTCACGAGGCCCGATTAAAAAATTCTACGACTGGTGCGCGATCGCGCGCGGCGCGTTGCACTCGAAAGCGGATTAAGCTCGTTTTGAACGTGGCTTACATCAGTTCAGCGCTCCACGGTTTATCGACCTCCGAGAGAGATGTGTTAAGCCGCGCGAGGTATATCTGTACGCGATATCTCCCGTATTACGGCATAATATCGGGCGGCTTCTGTTTTCCTGTTTATACGTAAATGTGAATACCTCTGCAAAATGACTCCGCAATATTTTTAATATTACATCCGACCGATCGACAAATCTGTTGTATTTCTTTCACACACGATGGCGTGATGGCGATATTAATTCCAACCTTTTGGCTCACTCTTTAACTCTTAACTCTCCTTAATTGCAAAATCAGATATTTATAAAATTTCCAATGTAAATTATATGACTAATTTGAAAGCAATTGTTGTACGGCATTTTTATAATTGCATATATTAGTAAATCGTTCTATACTTCTGCATTCGTGGCTCATAAAAATGTTCTCCATAGTTAAAAACCCACGGCTTTTGTTCTTCCGGAATCGCTTGATTCCAAGGATGCGAAGAAATAAGGGTTAAAAGTGTGTCTGGGGGGAGGCAGGCGACGGATTAAGCGACAAGCGCAACGGAGTTATCTGCCTGGCTAAGCCCGAAATCTCCCTCATAAAAGTGGTAAGAACCGTTGTTTGGGAAACAATGGTGGTACCGTTGGAGACTACGGTAGATCGGCAAAAGTTCGCTCCGTAGGTGGAAAGGGGGCTTCGAGAACGGAGAAGGAGGCGGAGGAGGAGGAGGAGGAGGAGGAGGCAGGCCGAGAAACAGACGCGAGAGGGTTGAGGTGGAACGTGAAGGGTGGCGGCTTCCGGTTCTAACCCCCGCGAAAGCCGTCCAATAAATATCACTGCTCGTTATTAGCGTTTTAATTCAGCCCACCGACGGTAACTTAATCCGCGCTTCTAGCGGCGCGGAATCGGAAAAACGTCGGCCGGCTCGGCGCCGGCCATGGCAAAATTCGTACCATAAATAATGAAATAATACCGCGTCATCGTTTGTAACGTCGTTGCCGCCTACGCTTCCTCTTGCGCGCTGCTGCACTCGCTCATCAATTATCGGTCCCTGGAATGGCGACTTCGGCCGCGTCACTATTATCGCTTTTATTTTTTTTTTTTTTTTTTAGCGCCAGATGCCCGACTTCTTAATTAAGCCCTTGTCAATCCGGCTACTATTCCAGATCTCTACGATGGCCACGATTAACGTAGATAGTTCAAAAACGAAAAAATCCTCTCATCCTTTTTATAAAACTATTTTTTGTCTGTTCTTTAAAAAACATTTTCCATTTTGTACACTTTTATCGCACTTATTTCCTGTATTCATTATTTTATCTTAAAAACAAGACAACTTCATTCTTCATATATATATATATATATATATATATATCTAATCCATACAATTGAATATTTTAGTTTAAATTTTTATTTTTAAATATTAAAAATAATAAATATGTGTTTACTGTATCATCAATTTTGATTTTCATCCTGGATTGTCTCTCTATAAGATCGCTACTTTATAGTGCTCCTATGTGTAGAAGCGAAATTCCTAGGGACGTCAATTAAATGTCATGACGTTGACTGGAATTAAATCAATTCCACGGAAGTTGTGATGCCTCTCTATGCTCGCGAGAGAACGTCGTCGTTCGGGCGGACGCCTCGTCGGAGGAACCGCGCGTCATTTTCTCCGCTCGTGATCCGTAAGCGCTTTTTGCGAGCGACGAGAGAAAACGGCGAGGCGTGCGGGCGAGGAGGGTAAAGGCGTCGTTTGTCACGACGAGAGACATCTCCGGTGGAACTTCCGGAAGAAAACAATTAGATGACCTCTCGACGCCGGTACCGAGCTATGGCGAATGATTTTATCGACATCTTCTTCTACGGAAACGTGACAGACTAGAGCGAGATAGGGAGCAGATGGTGCGGACGCATAAGATCGAAAGCTACGTTTCCTTAAGCCACGTTAATTGATATCGCAAGCTTTCTCATGTATTTGTATATATATATATATATATATATATTTGTATATATATATTTTATATCATGTTTCAGAAATACATAAATATATTCATGGATCTTCAAAAACGCTTCGAAAAATCGATGATAAATATATACTCATGAAAAAAAACCGAAATAGCAATAATGAATGAGAAAGCGTTATACTTTACATGCAGCGGTAAGTTAATTACTATTAAATTTCTGCCGCGGACACAATTAGAAAGAATATTTCGTAATGAAAGATTACATTGAATCAAATAAAGAGAACACCCTGAATATTAATCGTCACGGAAAATAAAACGTATGAGAAAGAGAACATACTTGTCCCTGCGTTTATGCAAATTGACTCTCCGACAATGTCCGCAGATAAAATGCAAACCAGCGAAAGAGAGAGAAGGAGAAAGAGAGAGAAAACGTACGTCGTGTCCAATTCCCTCTCTCATATTATTCCCCATTTTTCTACATTATTTTACTTTTCCTCTGCTTCTCACGCCCCTTCCAACGTTCTTTCTACACTTCTTTCTCTTTGTCTCTCATTGAGCCACGCTAGAATCAGTCTTCGTCCCATTGAACACCATCGAAAAAAGCAGACTCGTTCGACAATTTTCCACTCTGAAAAGAGCTTTCTCGAGCCGGTTAAAAAAGAAAAAGCGCGAAATGCCTCATTCACGCCGACTTTTATACAGCATACATGAATATATCTATAGATATCTATCTATACGAATCGATAAGTTTTGATAGGCTGTTGAAACTACTACGATAGTATCGTAAAAATCACGCGATTATCTTGATCGATTTTCTCAGAATTGATAGCTCTAAAAAAGATTGTATTACCTTTATATATTTAACATATATTGACATAGACGATTTTGAATAAAAAATATTTCAATAACAAAAATTTGTGTTCTACTTCATTTTTTATCATATACAAATAATGAAATAGTTCATTTACATTTTAATTTACTGAATTTGTGTATCTCTATTATTTATATATCTCTACCATTATGTAACACGATATTTAAAATCTTTATTATTTATTATTCTTATATTAAATACTTGATGACAAATAACAAGTAACATTGTTAAATATTTCTATCTATAAATGTTATAAAAATAAAATTACGGTGCATTTTAAAAATGCAAATATGCATCAACATGATTGAATTGTGTGGAAGCTAATATTCGGTTACCTTAATTAATATTCCGTCACATTCCATTTTACGTTGGATGCAAACTTTCAAGCAATATCAATAGAGTTTTAGTGCATATTTATGTAACAGTGCTTCGTATCAGTAATAACAGAACGAAGCTTTCGACCTAATTAATTAATTTTCACGTTAGCGTCGATGCTGATTTAAATCCAATCGCCAAAACGATAGGCGTACGAGTATGTTAAAATATGGAAAATTGTAAAATCGCATCCATCGAAATCGCGCTGCAAATACGTTTAAATGAGATAAATTTAATTATCCCCAGGCGTCACATATCACTTGGCGGACAAACTCAATATATATGCTGACAGAATTCGAGGATACACATGACAATTTTATTAAAAGAAATATGGAAACTGAAAAAATATTGTCACTCTAACAAAATAAATTGCTATGTTGTTAGCACACAAATGTGAAGGGTACACTTTATCAAATTTATTGCGATAGAAATAACTAAAACATATATATATATATATAAAATGTATCGTTTTAATAAATACACATTATATATCATAATAAATAATTACGTAATCAAAATCGTTTTTTAATCGAGTTTAATAAAATGATGTAGGTGTGAAATGTCATTTGTAATTATAAAAATAAATAAAAGAATTCACATGTACAATATAAATTAAGATAAAACATAAATTGCAGTTACTTGCAAATTCTACAAACGTAGTTGAGTGGATTCACTAAATCTCTGGGTGTGATAGCACAAACTTACCGCACAATTCGAGGCTTGTTAGCACGTATAACGCGATGTCGTTTCGCGCGAAGTGAGGGATCGCACGCATTCATCTGCCCAACTAACTCGCAATGGGTGTTTTTAATTTTAAACGTGACGCGTTTGTTGCCCGCGTCTGTTATTTTCATAAGCGACTTTTAAAAACGCGTATGCCGCGCGCCGACCGCGCAGTTGTCATATTTTTATTCGTAATCCGACATTGCGTCTGTTTTTTGGACGTTAATTACAGCAGGAAACAGACTGTCTGTCGGTGACGCTGTTGTGCGTAACGACCGTACAAAAAAAAAAATTCACGGCACGCTTCCTCCCGTTGCCAACATTGTTGTTTTGCTTCTATAATTTCAGTCCTTTTTGCTGCATTTTTCTTTCTAACAATATTTGCGCGATATGCAATTAGATCGTATTTATTAGATCGATAAGCGTAAATTTTTCACTTTAATGCGCCATGGATTCTGGATAATCAATTTCAGATCTTTTTTCTCTTTCATTAGCTGTTCTATAAATTTTCGTCAGCTTTTAGCTAAATGAATGTAAATTCTTAAAATCAGTTAAATTATAAAGCAAAATCTTTATCAATGAAAATTTCTATTCACATTTTACAATAAAAAAACATATAAAATAAATGCAATTTATTCTTTTTATTAATAATTTAATATACTTGGATAAGTTATTCGATATATTTTTTTAACGCATCTGTAATAAATTTTAATTTTTTAATATAACTGATATAATGAATTTTTAGTTTATCAAAAATATATGTATTTAATAACATAGTCTATTTTTTAAACATTGTTTTTCAACGTTCGTTACACATCAATTTTATCAGACTTCATTGCATTAAATTATCTTTCGCTTTAACTTATTGTTAGAATGCAAGCATTATTAATTAAATTACACGATAAAATCATCAGATAATATCACGATATTGACGCCGCCAATTATATTAATAACATCGTTCATTAAAATTCTCCAATACTGAAGCACGCTCATTTCCCAAATGAAAAGCTCCGATCACGAATATATCAAAATATTGCTTTTCGAAGTCGAACGGTTATTCGAGACTTGTTTCCATAATAAGCACCATGATTATGTAATCGTATGAATATTTTCAATCAAAACTCTGATATTCTGACCAAAGCTGCAGAAACGAAACGAGATACGTCAATTACATATTTGATCGCGATACAATCTCAAAAAATTGACTGACTTTATTTCAACCCTCTCCCTTCTTCCTCAGTCGTCATTGCACTCTCCGCCGGTTCGCATGAACTATCTTATCATCTTCGAGATATATCTAGTGCTTACGCGATCGTGATAATACTGACGTGGATCGTTTCTTAAAGGCGGGAACTTCTTTTCGGAAGCGCCGCTTCTGAGTAACCGGACAGTTTCACATTCGCGATAAAAGTTTCGTAAACGGCGACGACGTAGCCGTCTGACATTGGCAAACGGAAAGGAACTCCACGCTGCATTTCCATCAGTTTCGGTGTCGACTTTGGCGTACCCGGGAGTTGTTACTGGCGTAAGTTTGCGAGCAGTGCTTTCCCTATCGTTTGCAACTGCGACGAGAGGGCCAACTTAGCTATTGTATATCTTTGGGAGCAATATGCAGCACTTCACGTTAAATGGAGATATGGGAATAATAATTTACGCGTGTTATTGCGGAGTTTTAGTGTTAGAAGTAATCTTCTTATGTATGCTTCGAAAAATACAGAGCGAAAGCTCTCTGAAATTATGTGAAAAATTTTAAATATGTTTTGTGGTAAATTCTGTTAACATTTAAATTCTGTTTACATTTATGTGATATTTGCTAGTTCAATTATTGCTTAAAACTTTGTAAAATATATATAACCAACAAATCTATCTATAGTACAATGCTCCAATTTGATAAGCCAACTGTGAGCTGTTATTTAAATTAAATGTTCATATCTGAGATAAAACGAACTAGTTTTAATGCGAAAACTGTGCAATCCATTTTATTCCTATCGCATGTTTTATAAAGAATTATTCTCTATTATTTCTTTTCATTTAATATAAAATTATATTTTACCAAAACACTAAAACTTATATCTTTAGAAATAATAAACTGTTTTTTGAGAATAGCAAAAATAATTAAAATTAAAATTATATTTTCATGTACGTTATAAATTAATATCAAAAACGTACTCATAAGCGAAGTACAGTCAATCGATTGCCATGCCATTTGCAAATACAGCGTCTGTTTCGATGATAATTTCAAACAGCTCACTAAGGGCAATTCTCTTGTTTATGTAATTATCGAATTGTGTGATCAATCGCTAATTCAATTGTGTAATTTTGCGGTTGATTAGATATGCATAAAACTATAGATGCTTTTGTAGCAAAGTCTTCGCTCATTTCAAATAGGAAAACTCGTAGCTACGTTTACAAACAAACTCCTACATATCCCCTCGATCCGTTCTCACGTTTCTCTACTTCATGCGCGTTTTGTGTATGTAGCAGCACGTAGAAGGCAAAAAGTTTCTTCTAAATGCAAAGTGATCTCTCACCTTTGAAATATCTGGCAACATTCCATCCACATGCCACCCACCTACAGTTGCTTCACTTTCTCCCCTCTGCGTTTTTCACCCTCTCGCGCCTCTCTCCTTTTTCTTTCCTCCTCTAGAGCGACACAATGGGAAAGGGAACATTTGTTTAGAAAACTCCCTGGCAGTCCACTGTAATCTTAATGAAAAAAGCTCTCTTTCTTTTGAACACTTGAAAGACTGCTCGTAATTAAAATCCCCGCTGAATTTTTTAAGAGTACTTAAGAATTAGCTATTCAGACGTTGCACAGCATAATGGACATGTTGTCGCGCAATTGTTCCATTTTCTTTTTCTATCTAACTGGCAACTGTCATCGATAAGATAATATCCAAAATTAATATTGGAGTTATTTAGAATTACAATAAAATTTATAGATAGAATTTTTGTTTAAGTATCAAATAATTTGGAAAAATATTAAACATTTGTATATGGGATAAAAATTATAATACATCCAGCAGGAAGTTTGCTGTTTCAATAATTAAATTCGTCCAAGCGTACATATCGTCGGTGCGATGACAGTTCGACCATCAATCATTATTATATTACTTTTGCAAACAGATATAGAATGCAGCGATTTGCTACAGCAGCCTTCTGCACACTGCATGCGTAACATCAACGTTATTTTCGATTTATCGTATATTTTCATCGGCCTCCGGTTATGTTAATACGCGGATGTTATCGCGGACTAATATCGTCGTTGTACTATAAAAAAAACCTTCATATTCACGGCATGCACATAAAGCGTAAACATAGCCATACATCAAGTTCGCACAGCAGCCTCTGTTGGTACAGTTTCGAGGGAATACGAGCAATTATTCAAGCATGCGATGTTTTATGAAAGCGCCGAAACATTTTCAATTTTATATGTAATAATCTCAGGGGAAACGATAAACGATATCTCGTGCAAATGTAAATTTATTGCGTTTCTGCATAATGGCATTCATACGTTTTGCGCTAATTACGGTCGATAACATTCAAATATATACTGTTGCCCTTTTCACACAAATTTCCTCTTTACAGTAATTGTCATTAATTGATCGCTACGCAAATTTGTTCAATCTGACATCGCTCTATCATAATGCCACGTCGACAACAGAAATCTATCAAAACTACATTGTGAAATTTCATAGATAAAACTCATTCAAATTTCACTAATTTATAAATATTTCATAGATAAAATTCATTCAATTTTAATTAATTTATAAATCTAGAAGTCGAATAGACTTCAAGAGAAAGCTGTATAAAACTTAGTCTTTTAAAAAGACACTGCTCTCTATACAGAGAGTCAAAAATGATCCACCTCGACAGCAGTACCGTTCAAAAGATGTAACTTAATCACAATAGAATGAGATGACCACCGCATGCCAGTCATTTTTCTCTTTTTCTCTTATATTCACAGCATACACACGTCGCGCCCAGTTTTTCGAACCGATCGCATTCCCCTTATCCCAGAACCCATGAATAATGCACGGAATTCGCGGTTGTCCAATTTATGCTGTGGGAATGCTGCCCCGAGGATTCGAGCCTTACACCTAGCGGAAAATCGATCTCGCAGGAACGGGCCTGCGTTTTTTCGCCTCGATCCATCATGCCGCGCGACGTTTGACGTGGACGCGAGGTTAACAAATCACGATTTTACAGAAAATTTCACGTCGCGTTGCATCATGGAAACATAACAATATTAGAATGTAGCGGAAATATTGCACTATCAAAAATTTGATCAAATAATTATTATTTTATTTATATTTTTTTAAGTTTACGTCTATAATATAATTAGAAAAATCTTTGTTGATTATATCTGCCTCAAAAGGAAGACGGAGGATGACACAGCCAGATTTATATTACACAGTCGGAGTTTTATATAAAACACAAAGTTTAATGAGTACATGAGAGCTTCGATAAAATTTTGAACAATATATCTTTTGCGCAAATTTAGCAGATATTAAGCAACGCAACAACGAAACGCGGACGAAAGATAAGCCCATCGAACTTTATGAGCAGCATAAATACCGAGGAATCCCCTTCCGGCCATCCATCATGTCGCGGATGTTTTGGACTGTCGAGGAGGTGAACGAGTTACGAGACACTTTTGGGGAATTCTATGCTCCAGGACTCCGACGTGCTTGATTTTATGCTGATGGTGAACATTAGCATTGGAACCATTAATTCAGACAATTTCTAGTGGCAGAAAATGCTCAGAATGCTCAAAGTCAAGATGATCATACGCATTCTAAACGTCATTGAATAATGGAAGTAGTTATTACAGAAAAATTTAAATTTTTTTATGAACCCTGTTTGCTTTTAAATTTGCGTCGTTGTTCGATTTATTATAAAGGTGATAAAAATAACTGAACTGAATCAGCTTTTGTAAGCAGCACAAAGATTTCTTCTTCTGTCATACATTTAAATATTGTGCTTAGAAAACTAGTTAATCCAATTCATAACGTACATACATATATATCTTCAATACATGGTCAAACAAATATTGCATGCTAATTGCGAGACAAAATGCGAGAGATGAAAATTTCATGCGTAATTGTGGTTATTTAATCACCTCATTTAATCGTCAGTTTCGATTTACGTGATATCTCCCCAAATGTTTCAACTGACGTATTAATTATCATAAATCTTTATAATAAATAAATAATATATAAAGGATAAATTTCACAATAAAATTGCATATTATTGCAAAATAAGTCAGACATATATTATCTGAGACAAATAAAAATTTATTTGGTTACAAACGCGCGTTCAGATTTATTTTTATACTTTATATTCGAGAAAATCTTCCAATTACAATAAATCCGTTTCTTGTGATCACAATTTGAAAAGCATATTTTCTCGCTCAAAGTCGTATTATTGGAAAACGGAACTTTAATAGCAAGAAAGTTGATTTATCCTTCGAAATGATTATTCTGACTCTTAATAGGAAATATAATAGGAAATAGGGTAATGCCTAGCATGACGATGGCACAAAGCGAACGTTTATTACATTTGGGCAGCACTTTACGTTGCATTATCTTATCTCGGCGTTCCTTGAATTCTCCCCGCGCGGAAGAATCGCGTATCGTAGCTTTTATAACTCGTCTCCGCTGAAATAAGTAAAGGGCCAGGATTCTCAGAAAATGTTGTAGAATAAAAGTACAATATTTTGTACAGTCATGATCCTTCGTTATTAACTTGACTTACATTTGCATCTCGATTGTTTCGATATCCGAGGAAAAGGAAAGATGATATTTTGATAAAAATTAAATTCCATTATCCTTACAGAGGATATATATATATATATATATATATATATATTAATTCTAAGTATAAAATAGATTATCAATTTATGCTTTTTATCATTTTGCATTTAAAATAATAAATCTTTCAGTATCCATCGTTATATATTTTTTTTATGATATAGTTGTCTTTTTTTTAAATTTAATATCATGATTAAATCATTAAATAATAAACAAAGTGTTGACAATTAAAAATAAAATTTTGAGAAATAGATATTTAGTTTAATATTGAGTTATTCCATTTTATTCCGTTTTATACATTACTGAGACAATTATGCATAATTCAGCAGAAATTTGTAGTCAATGAATAAACTGCTAGGGAATAATGTCATAGTATTGATGAGTAAAAGTTTATAACTGACATTATTACGTAGTGCTGCAAGCTAGTAAAATAAATAACGAGGTATTCAAAACTTTTAATGATAAAGATTATATATGCCGCAATATTTCTGAGACATAATTATTTAATTATAATTGACTTTTAGAGCGAAATAATTATTTAATTGCGGATGAATTCATCGACGATTTAATTTAAAGAACGATTAGAGAAAAAGTATTATCCGATAAGTGGTAATTGATATATCTCCTCTCGCATTCTTTCCTGCATGCTCATTTTTTAACACTCGTTGCCTACGGAACTAATGAGACCCGGAAAATAATGACGTTCGAGCAATCAATTTTTCTCCGTTTCATAAGTTCTCGAGGATGTTAACTGATAATTATTCGATCATAATGAGGAGACGTTACAAATTTCGTTAAAGTCCCTTTAAAGTGCAATCTGAGTTTTACTAAAATAAATGCGACTAATCTCTCGCAATTATTTTCTTCTTAAACTCCATTTGATTTTCCAACTTAACTCGAAAAAACTTGCCGTAATCGACGCGTCACCGCTGACCGTCGCCGCACGTAGATCGATATTTAATTAAAGGTGGATCTCAGAGAAAAAAGAAAACAGATAAGTGGAAGGAAGAAAAATGTGGAAAAGATTGGATAAATCTGGTGAACGTGAACTAAAAATGCATCCGGCCGTGCTCCGAGAAAATGCGCGTAGAGCAATTTTGTAAAGCTATTAAAGAAATCTATATATTCGTTCGTTTCCAATAAAATCTCTGTTAGATACAAGTACGTTTTCGAAATATTGCACATTGAACCACGTTTGACCATACGATCAATCTTCAATTTAAATTTTTACGGTTGGATGGCAACAGTAAAATGAAACATTTTTTTTACCAAAGTGAACGCGGTTTTTACTATTACGTTACGAGAAAGGAATAATAAAATATTCAATTATTTATTGAAAATCTTAATTTGCAATATTTATCTTCAAAAATAAAATAATTAATAATAAAATGTAGCAATTATATATTTTATTATTAATCAGTTCGCTTTGAAAAACAAATTTTATCATGATTTTATTCATGCATGACAAAAATGTGTCTGATTAATAATTAATAAAAGAAGAATTTTAAATATATTATAATATAAAGAGAAAAGTATATTATTTGCATAAAGCGTAAATAGGAACTAAATATTTAAAAATATCATAATTACTAATAAACAGCTAATATAAGGATATAAAATAAGGAAATTTTGACTGATATCAATGGAAGTGTACATTTCTATAGCAAATCTTTTAAATTGACAGACCTCTTTGTGTGTGCACGAGAGAAAGAGAGAAAATCGCGCAGATCATTCGTTTTAATGTCAATTTTATCAGACGTCGTAGAAGCGTCAGCCGGCAGACAATTACACTCATCAATTCCGAACGTTTCTTTCTCGAGCCGGACGAAAAAACTGCGCGAAGCCTTGCTACAAAAACCGCATCCATCCACCAGTTGCATACGTTTACTCGATAACAATAAAGCCCGTATAGGAGGAGAAAGAAACCTGTCCAAAGCGAGAGAGGAAATTCGGGAAAGCGGAAAAATGGGTCGCGAAAATTGGCCGGGCGTGTCGAAAAATTGCGTTCGTGGAGAAAAATGCATAGCGAACCGTACGACGTTCGCTTCCCAGGAATGATTCTCGGTTGGCGCCAAGTGCGCCTTTTAATCTAACGGGCGTTCACGAAGTGAACAAAGTATGATCGATCGACAAACTGGACACGATCGTCGGTTACGCGTTCCTCGCGGGTCATCGCCACACGTGAATTGCGGTTGAGTCGTTCGCAAATTCGCATGCACTCTTCGATCGTTTCATCGATCTTCCTTTTGCCGTCTTTGTTACCGCGAAACCGTGTTCCCGGCTTTCTCGCAGCAGACGCAAGAATTTTCGAAAGATTCTATTTGCGCGTGTTCCGCGGAAGGAAGAATTTAGATAGGTAAGTTATAAAGTGTTCGTACTTCGGCGTAGACGCTTTAGGAATTTTCCCCTTTTCCTTCGCATTCCTCCCTCTCCCCCCCCCCCTCCCCCGCTATGAATTTCTTCCGTTTGCCCGTTACTTCGATTATAGTTATACGAATTATATAAAAAAAAGTAAAAACATCCGTTTTTCAGCTTCAGAGCTTCTGCTCGCGTCACTTCATATCCACGAAAGTCTAATGGGCTCGGATCCAATGGTTTACCATAAATTTAACATAGAAACACTGAAAACTAACGATACAATAGACTGGCTGAGACGCGCGCGAGAGCCAATGCTGGGAGGCGAGACCCGTCGTTGAAGAAAAGCCTCGCTAAGGCGAGCCATACGTCTTCGTTAAATCTATGCCGCGTTTAGTCAACGCCGCGAGATACGCATCGGGGAGATTTCGCCTTTGAAGGAAACACACCGACGTCTGTGTCCCCGCGGCTCCTGTCATGATATATCGTCACAGACACGCCATTTCCTACGCCCAGACCCGCGTCTACGGTGTATGGAACGCTCTCTAATCGCGGCCCGCGATATTTATTGGCGGCCCGCTATTACGGAAGCGACAATTTGTCATGTCCCTGTATTAATTACATTAGGTTTCCCTTCTGCAGATAAGGGGGTTGCTGGAAGCAACCTGTTTGAATCGAAGCCGTCTCCGGCAAATTTTCAGATTAATTGCCAGTCGGGCCAGTCACAGTGCTTGTTTGCAATTAATAATGACACGTACGTACGTACGTAACACACGATCTTTGTTAAATGTCTAGGGATGATTTATATTCTGAATAACGCAAAAAATGAAATTTGCGATTCAAATTTCATAATTGTATATCTTTATAGCTATGATTATATAACCTTCGGCAGATTAAAAATTTAGATTTTGATTTTACAAGGGTAAATACGCATGCGAAAATTAAATTAAACTGATGATTAATTAAATCAGAAAAGCTCCACCGTTTGCAAGAGGATATTGTGATAGCGAAATGAGTGAAGAAAAGACTTACTACTTTATCGCCCAAATTTCGCACACGGCACGGTAGATATGCAGTTTGTCCCACAAATGCACTGACATTCGCTGCTGTCGGCTCGAAAACGGGTAGATCTTCCATCAAATCATTACTGGCATCGTTTACATGCCGCTGCACATCTTCGTTGGATGTTTCGCGTACGTGTGCTGACGCTGAAAACAAAATAACTAATTTCAGAACAAGACTTTCAACGATAGCGTTACGATTCTCTATAACTTTATAAAATCTATTATTATGATAAACTAATTTTTTACGTTACGCTTTTATTTATTCCATAATCATATTAACGTACTTACACATAATAAGATAAAGAAAAAAATAAAAAAGGAAGAATGCATAAAATGTTTCAAACATTTTTTTCATTTTACTAAAGGAAGAATGACAATTAAAGATGATGAGAGAGAGAGAGAGAGAGAGAGAGAGAGAGAGAAATTTATAAAGAAAAAAAATTATAAAATACAGACGCTGCTCTCATTTTTATGTACAATATGCAAAAGATCGTATAGAAATATTAAATTACGGGTTAAAAGAAGAATGTCTACTTTTTCAACGCGTTCGCAACTTAATCACTCATTCATTGTATAGCTAGCGCTGCGTGATGCGAAGAAGCACATGAAACGTGTTCTATCCTCCGTGAAACTTATACGCGAAATTCTGGACAGGAAAGCAACGCTCGCCGACATCTCCCGCGAGAACGCAACTCTGAATCTGCTGTGAGCGCGACTGCTGGATATACTACTTACAAGATACCAGAATCCAAGTGCATTATAACTAGCAAGTAGCGAACTGGCGCCAAGCGAGCAAACTCAGCTCATTTCTTAAGCGTAATACGCTCTTCGACATTTCGGCGGAATATCTTATGGAACATAGCTATGCACTTTGCTTCATTGTATATGCTCGTTTGTACCTCCATAGAATTCTGCCCGTCTCCTTTCTTCTGCCCCCGATTCGTCATGTACCATGAAGAATAAGCATACTTTAGCGACAATATTCGCTCGTCTTTATAATGATAAAAGATATTATATGTGCAGCGAACAACGCGTGTATTTTATCGAGAACACATGTTTGCACTAGCAATTTTATTTCCAAAATTTTCGACGAGATATTGTAGTTAATAAAAAAAAATACTAAAATGGAAACAAACTCATATTTAACTGATAACACATTTCCATTAATTTACCTGTAGAATTAATTGATTTTGTAATAAAAGAAATTGTTTGGGTATCTGTAAAAACACGTTTTGATAAATTGGATTAGGGACTCATGCGATTTATTATCATTAACATTCGTATCTGTTCGTATCTATTTTCATAACTAAAAAATTTTCTTGGTATGTAACAACATTTTAATCATGAATAGGAAACATATAACTAAGTATATTATTAGTGGAATCCCTAAATAAATCATCTCTGTTATTTTATATATAAACTTTATTTTATATTTTTTGCATATTTTTCTTTCTTCATATATATATATATATATATATATATATATATATATATATATATATTGTTGAGTATATAAATTTATATTTGTTAATTTTATGAAAGAATAAATATATTACAATTCTATGAATTAATTTCAAAATTAGTATTTGAAAATCCGATTACGATGCAATTCGCAAGATAAATCACGAAAGATAAATTATAAAGAAAGGGTAAGTATTCCGTAAGCCTGATTAACGTTTTCGCAATTATTTGCTTCACGTGTGCGAGTGGCAGTGAAATAAATTCAATTCGCATACATTCCTCTCTTGCAGCCCATCGAATTTATTTCAAATATGTATGTCACGTAGAACAGTGACACGTACAGCGGGGATCGCGTGAAAATCAAACTTTCAAACGATTTCGATTTTGGAAGATTATGACGTGCACATTATTCACACAAATTGTATAGGATAACCACAAATATTATTTCACAATCAACACAATGACAATATAATCTAGTGCAATATAATCTAGTGCTAAAAGTTCAACTATATAACGAAAAAAGTTTATTATTATTATATATCATCTTTTATTTAAATCACGTAAATTTTAGCATTTTTTAAATATTTTGCTAAATAAATATTCTTTTCTAAAAATTCCCACATAAAGTAATCATGCTTTTATTTTAATTTAAGCTTCAAAATCAAGAAATTGTCTATCTACATAGTTAATATAATGTTTACAAATTGATATAAATCCAAAAATCTTGGAAAAGTTATTACTTTTATCGTAACACTTGGTTTTCTGATATTTTTGACTCTTTTATTCGCTAATCTGGACACGTGTTGCATAAAATCTTCGAACTTCCTGAATAAGCATCATTCAAATGGCGGTCTGTACGGATCGTTCTCTGTTCAGTATACCTTCGGAACAGTTAGTATATTCTCCATCATCATCAATCATCATCAGACCGAACGACGATACTCATTGGCGGGTGACAGGGATTGATCCGAAAGGAAAGTTCGTAATAGAAACTGGCTGACTGTGAGTCCATTAATACAAAGAAGAAAACTGAGTGACGTAAACACATATTTTATTTCTGTTCTTTTTAGAGATTTAACTTTTATCCTTACTCTTTACCTTTATCCTTACTCTTCTTATTGTTTATTTGAATTTTAATTACCTCGATCATTTTGTCTCAACTCATTATGTTAATATTTTTAAGTACCTTCATGAATATTCATCATATATTTATCAGTTTACCAAACACTGTACAAAATTTGGAATAGGATATTATTTTTGCACGTAGTGATCCATGAAAAAGATCTTGCTTTAAAGTAAATTAACAAATTCTGCAAATTTAAATTCTTCATTTCGTTCCATCACTATATTGTCCACTTCGTGCCGCTGCAATATCTCAATTGAGAAAAAATACGGTTCTCTCGTAACCCCAAAAAGACAAACGCCTGCCAATCATCGAGTATCGTCCCCTTTCGACCCTCGCTCGCGTGCAATCTGATAAATTTAATTGGATGAACCTGCGTGCGGCGCGAGGGTAAATCCACGGCGAACGCGGGGAGGATTGCGAGGGGCTTGAAATGCGGATGGCTATCGAATTATCAAACGAATCTGCCCAGAACAACCCGCTGACATCGTAACTCGTTGAGCTGACCGTTTCGCATAAACAACGCCAAAAGCCCGCGGTATCCTCTTTCAATTTCATCGTACATGATGTTACGCTCATCACTCCCAGGTAATCTGCACCTACTATCACTTAACGTGTTCAAAGTTTCCGTTCGAAAATTATATTAATAAAATAGATTTATTGCAATGAGTATCGAGAAAATATAGCAAAAAATAAATTGTAAATTTGCAAAATATTTTACATAATATATTTAATATTTAATTAAACCAAACTGAGAAACGCAATAGTTTTTACGTGTTCCATTATATTCTGAGTAGGATCGCCATTTTAAACATAAGCATGCGCACAAACGTATCAAATAGTACGAGAGCATACCAATGAGATTTACAAGTCGGAAGTTAATATTGACGCAGTTTATATGAACATCTTCGTTTGGTTTGCTCGAGAATCGGGAGTAAATATTAGTTTGGTTCCATCACTACCTCTCCCTCCATCCCTCTTCTAGAGCGATAACGCCCGTATACATACCCACTCTACTGGCGTTATACAAATGACCAACACTCCACCCCTTTATGCCTCCACCCATGGTAGCACGGGGTAAAGCCCTGCCACAGCTCCTGATAACTCCAGATTAATTGACAAAAAGCCACCGTCACAAATAAGGATGATGTACATTACCTGAAAATCGTCCTGCATCGCCATTATCACGATCTACCACTTCGAATGGCTCTCCGAAAATGGCTCTTCCGGCTTGGACGGAAAAAAGAATATTAAATTAACTCTTTTAACTCTCAATTTGTTTAAAAAGAACAATTCCATTAAGAAAACGTGAAACGACTTTCTTCTAAAGTAATATACGAACGAGTACAATAATATTACACCATAAAATTAAGTAAAGTAATACAATATTACATCTTTTATAAAGTATATAATCTCTTACAAAATCTCTCCTTCCTTTGCGTATGTCATGTGAAATACTAAATAAATGAAATTTCCGGAGCTAACGTATCTAAGAGCAAACGCATGAATCGGATCAACAAGCTCGCGGGAATAATTTCCACTTCAGTTTTCCTCAGGCAAATACGTTAGAGTATTTTCGTGTTCTGAATACGGCCGTCCGGGAATAATTTCCACTCGTCGCAAGCTATCGCAGGCGCCACCTCTGCAAACGTCCTTGCAACCCCTGCGCGAATAGTCACCTTACGCTCGTCACTTTTTATCTCGAGGACTTTTTTCGCGCCCACAGATTTCGTAATATCATAAACCCCGGACGCGTAAATGTGCCGTAAAGTAAGATTGCTGCTTCCCTCCATTGCCATTGTCGTTTCTATATTTCTGGGGATATTTTTCTTTGTCAAAATGTCGTACCCCTTTAAAGGATCGGAAAGGAACGAAATCGTCCACGTGTGTGCTCTGGTTCCAGTTTTTATCGGTACTAAAAGCGTCTGGTCACGCCAGACGAATTATATCACATTCGATGGCTGTAAATTCGCACGCGTCATCGCATTAATAATTAAACACGCATTCACGCTTTTTACGCCTATCGCCTACCGTATTTATGAATCTCGTTTTGGCTTCAGCTATATCGTAATTTAACGACTGGCACCTAAAATGAGCATAGATAAGGCTGGATGCATTCGTGGAAATGTACTATGTCATATCAGGCAAACATTTTCGCACTGCTTCATAGATGAAAATGCATAATGTATGACATGCATTAAAGCTCTTTTCGTTTTTGTGGTTTATATCCGGAATGGATAGTTAATTCCTTTGCATCCGGGTTTTTTATGATACAAGCTTTATTTTTTTATGTATACGTAAGATATATCTATTCAAATAACCAGATTTTAAATTACTAATATTTTAAAATATTAATAAGATTAATTTATTTTTCAAAATTTAAATTGTTGCTTCATCTCGACTATCTCATAACATTTCGACAAATAAACGCGAAAATACGCTTGCAACCGAGGAAATTAATATAATTTCTTATTGCTTTTGTATTTCATCCGAAGGACGATAAATTGAGATAAGAAATTGCTGTCTCTCCAGGGACAATACATTTTCGTAAACTCTCGTGTGAAGTCACAATTACTATAGAATACTAACATAACGTTCCACAAATTGCCACGCGCTAAATCTTCTTGGACTACTTCCTTCCAGATCCCACTTTCCTTACGAAGTTCCTAATTCGCGTGTTCGAGCGACCGACATTTTTATTTCTTGGAAGCATTATCTCGGTTTTCCTCTGGTATATTTCTTCCCGGCGCGCTTCTTTTCTCGTACTCGGTTTCTTAACGCGGATGACGTGCTGCAATTCTGAGATCTGCACGCGCAAGCAAAAACAAATTTCGATTCGGCTAACGGATAAAGAATAACGTCCCCAGCATTCGTAACTCGCAACCAGAACACATATGCATTTCGGGCTTGCATTCAGAAATTACTTTCGATTTAGGATACGAAAGGATTATCTCCGAATCAAAGGAAGCAACCTTACAAAGTGCAACGTTCGTAAATTCGCAGCCTTCAGAAAATACATTATCAAATAATTTTTTTAATGCGATACTTAATCTATACGAATAATAATGAAGTAACGTCCAACTCATACGTTTCACTTTAAATTATTAATTCCGACTTCCGTTGTCTTACTTGGGAGCAACAACGAGCGCTAGTATTTCAACGTCCAACCGTATCGTAATGCACAATCCAGGCAAACGCAAGTGCGAGCAGTAAACGGGACGGCCTCCATGTTTCATTCAAAATGCACTTAGATAAACACATACGAAAGCGGCACACTCGGCGGGGAACAAATCTCCTCCGCCGTTAGAGCGGCGGGGAAGAGGAAAAAAAGAGAGGCGGAGGCGGAGGAGAGAGGAGGACATGGAAAACAAGAGAACCGCGCGAACTCTGAAATTATCCAGTGACACGTTGACACAGTGGCATGACTGCCACGCGGTCCTTCCGCGCACCAACACCGTCGCTCGAAGGTGCGCCTACGATGTGGCGACTGGCAGCATGACCGCAGTTTACGAGCGTTGCGGCGAAAATATACGATCCTCCCGGCGGTCTAGCACGACCGTAAACTTTCGTCCTCCATTGTTTCGAGCGGGAAAGGCAGAAAAGGCCGCCGGCGGGGGTTGCCGCCCGGTTTAAGGGGTGCGCAGCGCGCCCCGATACGACGCGCGAGATTAACGACGAGATTATTTCATAGTTTCGTGGGCAGGTCACCGAAATGACGCCGGCACGTTTTGCAAATTCAACGACGATTTTCAGGTTCAGGACGGGATTTACGACGTGGCGTGGCGAACGGGAAATCCGACAAAGAATGGGACTTCGATACGGCTGAGAAATGACAGCCGAAGAGGAAAAAAGAAAGTTTTATTTATTTATGATCGTCACTTATGATTGAAAAGAATGAATACGAATATAATTGAAAAATTGTAAAAAAATATGCTACCATAATCGTTCAATGAAAATGAAAATCGAACCGAAAGTATGCTTTCAAATAATTGCAATATTATCACTTGGATGTAAGATGATATAATTAGTGATTAACGTGAAATTCTGGATATCTATGATTTTCTTTGTTATATAAATTTATAATTAAAATTTTATATTAAGATTATTTAAGCAAAAGTGATTCACTATTATAATTATTCACTATTTGTTTTATTAACAAAATTGTTAAGGTAATCATTTTTATCAAGTGGAATAATGTTGTTAAATTATTCTTACACGAAAGATTTAGGAAATAAACATCAAATATAAATTTAATTTTTGCCGAAATTATTCTTGCGAGAAATTATAATAGAGAAACTACTACAATATGCGTAAGCACAATCGAAAATAATCAATGACCTACTTCCATGATGTATTAAAAAGGGACTTCAAAAGATGTTGCATGAACTGCATTTGCATACCTGATTACGTGTACGTTCAGTATACAGACACACGTATTTAGACACTTCAAACAGGCGTGGAGGTAATGGATGCACTCCGCGTAGTACTCACTATCAGGTACCATTTCAGCACAAGTGCTATAACGATGCTTAAAGCGGAAGTACGCTCGACGTTTAGCACGATATAAACTGAAGCACGATTTTTAATTAAAAGAATGACAATGAGTCTCAAATCTATTATCAAGTTCATTATTCCACAGTTTCATATATATCTATTTAAAAAACAAAAACGTTAATTGCAGTCATTAAATCATCATAAGCCTTCCTATTTCATATATCAATAAAACTTTTGCAGATTAATACCGTCTGTTATTAATTAATATTTTCAGTATACTCTACTTAAGTAATCGTAAGTGGCAATTATTTTTACACGATTTGGAGAAGTAGATCGAACAAAACTGATTTATTTATAAATTTTTACTTATATTATTAAAGTTAGAATAATTTTTATAATGTTTTCTTTAATGATTAATTCTAGATTTTGTTCTTTTTCGCACTTTATTATTTTTCATACAACCGGCTTGAAATAATCCGCTCAAGTGAGACTAACCAGATCGGTCGTTGTATGCGAAAATTTAATTCCGGCCAATAAGAAAGCGGTGACATTTTCATATAAAAGTTTCGCGACTCTTTCGCAATAACCTTGGTCGGATTTTTCGAAATCTTCGAATACTCGAGACGCGCCTGTCTAAACCCGTCCCGCTTCCGTTGCGGTAGTGTCGACGGCTCAAGACTGTTTCCAATTTGACGTCGCGGGCGAATATAATTTTTCTCGCTTCGCCAGTAACTTCGGGAAACCGTTTACGAGCTTAAGCCGCCCCAGTTAGAGATAGAGTTCTTTCGTGCAGGCGGCAACTTCCGGCCGTCGTTGACTTTGCCTGAATTTTTGCTACGCGCGACAACGAAGAAAATTTATCCTATAAAAACTTGAAGCTGAAACAAATAAATAACAAAATTTTATTTTATTTTAAACGGACTTAACAAGAACTTTTTAACAAGTATTTACATCTTGAAGATAAATTGCGAGGATTATTAATTTACAGAGAATCGTAACAGTCAGTTCTTGCGAAGAAAAACTCAATTCTGAATTAATCGAAAAATGTATCATTAAAGGTTAATACAATGTCGAAAAAATACTCTATAAATAGAATGTAACAGCGTGTAACGCAAACGTTCGCTATATAACGCCATCCGATTGAGAATACTTCCGCGGCGACGACATGTCGGCGCTGGAAGAAGCTTCTCGCGTTTTCGTAGGTGCTATTGAGCGACGAGATTTTGAGGGAAGAAAGACGAAAAATTTCTACGAATTGGATGGCGGGATTGTGCTATGACGTCTGCCTTTGCCAAATTCCCGCGTGTAATAAGTATGCCACGTGCTTCACATATGTATTCTATCTGATTCTTTTCACCATCGACTATCTACAAAAGTTTTGCAAACTTTATCCAAATATAATTTTAAATGTAATTTCTGTGCAAGAGATTTTATCAAATCGGGAAATTTCGATATTTAAAACCATTTATAACAAAAGCATCTTAAAAATAAAAATTATAAATTTAAATGCAAGAAAATTAATACTTGACAAATAGATTTTATAAATTAAATTATTCATTGTTAGCTATTATAAATCAACTGTTAGGGAAGATGGAAAGTTATTGCATGACATAAAAAATACTTTATCTTAATAACATTTAAATTATTAATTTAAATGTTATTAAATAATTCGTATATTTTAATATTATACACATTCTGATATCTTTTTATTTTATTTATTCAATTTTCATTATATTGAAAAATCGACGTCTATTTAATATATTCATTTCTTATACGTTGAAACTGAAAATTAATGACAAAGCAGACATAATTTTGTGTTGAAAGACACAATTTTGCAATATCACGGAATGAAACTCTCTCGGATTAGTATTTACAAATGAATTCGATGCTGTCAGTTTCACGTGAAATATGTAATACCGCAAAAAGTCATGGCGTATATTTCGAGAACTATGAATGACTACGCAAAGAAAGCATGGATAAAGGATACGCGTGACCTCATTTATCGAGATCACAATGCGTGAATACTATTTTTTTTATATACAGTACTATCATCACTTGAATTGGCTTTCTTTGAAAAATATAATACAAAATTTTTTTGCCCTTTCGCGCTACTGAGACAAGATTCTTGATTTATGTATTCAATACACACATGTATTCAACACCCCCCCCCCCCCACACACACACACACACACACACACACACATGTAAATAACATGTAACATTCCAAAATATTAATTTCGAATCTTCTTAAACTTCTTATAAAGTAACTAATCCATAAAAGTTAATAACTTTGATTACTTTCACTACATACTATCACTTACATGACTATCACAATATCTGATTCAAAAATTTGTCAAAAATTCGTAATTCAATGAGTAATGTTGAATAAATAACAAATTGACAATCACACAATTAGCCTAATAAAAAAAAAATAATAATAATAATCCAACCGTGAAAATGAAGATATTCAAGTTAACTAAAGAATCCACCAGTTAACTGAAGAAGGGACGTAGAAGGAGGACTGAGATACAAATTATCAATCATGCCAAGAACAATCTTACAGTCATGCAAACGTGAAGTAATGTAGCGAAACTGGCAAATTTCGTCGGACGCGCGAAACTTCATTTCATCAAATAGAAACACAGAGATTGCTTGAATTACGGGGTGTTTATAATCCGTAACACGAAGCTGGCGTAATGAGAGATATCGTGCGGGTGTACTACGGATATACGTGCAAGCACACATGCCAAGCACGTGGCATTCTACGGTAAGCATGACGATTTCTTGGAAATGTTCCTCTTGTTTGATCTACCATGATGAGTGACTTCATGCTAGCTCTCTAAGAGTCGCTTAAGCGTCTGTTTAAAATTCATAGAAATTTCTTGTCTTTAACATTACAATAATTACGTTTGCATCTATCGCACGTATTTGCTCAAGTTAAATATGAACCATTTAGATATAACTCGTGTTAATAAAAGAAAGAAGCTTTTTTATTATACTACATTTCAAGAGGTACGTATGACGGTTTAGATAAATGGACTCTAAAAAGCGGTGGAATGGGAAGCTCTTATTCATCGCGCTGCCTGCCAAAATTTAATGACCTGAGGTAGATAAGAAAAAAAAGTATACATGGCAAGTAGGGAAGAGGATAAGATTGACGGCGTATCGCTTCAAAGTCATAACGCGAGATTGTGGGTGACTCTAGGAAAAAGGAGGAACCGCAAAAGAGGACGTTCGACTTGCTAATAAAACCGAAGCCGATCATCCAACTTGCCAGGCACGACCACGTGAAGGCAAAGAAAACGGAAGTGGTAAAAGAAGGAACGGATGCTTCCACGCGGAGGCGCAGAAAAACGAGAAAGGAAAAGGCAGAGAGAGAAATCCTTCGGAGAAATTCCACCGTGCGGTTTGCTCTTTCTTGGCTCGCGAGACTCGTGCGACATTTACGCACGTGTGTGTGTGTGTGTGTGTGTGTGTGTGTGTGTGTGTGTGTGTGTGTGTGTGTGTGTGTGTGTGTGTGTGTGTGTGTGTGTGTGTGTGTGTGTGTGTGTGTGTGTGGGCACATGACACATGTCGCATGCGAAGCATATGCGTTTACTTTACGATTGAAATAAGAAAGCGTGCTTGTAAATTTCGTGCGAGCGGTATTCCTTAATGTGGTGATTTCAAAAAAAAATGTCAAGCGTAGTAAGACAAATTGTAATTTTACTAACGAAATAAAATTACTAAATATTTTTTTTTATTAATTTTAATTTATCAGAATAAAATTAAAAATAATGTCTAAATTTATGGATAAAGATGTTAATAAATTAAATAGGCAAGCGAGAGATATAAAAGAACTTATGTAAATGATTTTATTTATTAATATTTATTAATATTGTTAATCAAATTATTTGCAGCGACGATAAAAAGTTTAACAAAAAATTTACAATAAATTATAACAAGTTGGCCTGCGCAAAAGCAAGCAATAAAAATATGTTTATGGTTAACTGTCGCTCCTTGTACTTCCCATATTGTCCAGCGGGCTCCACACGAACGGGCAATTCGCCTGCAAAAACATACCCCGCAGTAAATCTCTGAATTACATCGCGCGCGATAAAATCAAGCGTGTCACAAGCCTGTACGCGAGGCTGTATCTGTGAGCGCATTTCGCGCATGGTCGCCGGAAAGTTACGATAACGTTTGCCTGGGCATTAAAAACGAAGTAGGGAAGAACACGGTGACGTAAGCGGGAGGGAAGAAAACGAGATAAAGGTGGGAAAAAGGACGACGTCGGGAGGGTGCGATGAGAAAAGTGAAGCCGGTCTCGCGGAGAAACTTGAAAAATGCGGCGGAGAGACGAGGGATCTCTTTCAGCTTGCTACGTCCGACGTACGTGCCACGCTCGCCTTTCTAAAAGAGGAGAAATCACTCGTACGCGCACAACCACGATCCAAATTCCTATTAATCAGATTGGGTAACACGATATCACGATGGCTGTCCGCGGCAGGTTAAAACGAGGTAAAAAGGTTTCCCTTTATTGGAAGTGAAGTTAAATCGGAAAATCGCTTGATTGCGACGGAATTACGCGTTTCGTATGTCGATTGGAAAATTTCCGACGACTATTTATGAGTTTCAGCTTTTTTGTTCCCATTGTTACTATTACATGAATTAAGTGACTTTTGCAACGCTCTGTGTCATCCCTTTATCACACGATCCGAATTACAAAGACAGCACATTATTTCTAATTAACTATTTCCTTCCGTGTGTTTTAAAACGTTATTCTTTTGAGTTTAAATATATTATTGGGTTGGAAACGTAGTAGAATCTAACTTCTTCCCATCTCGGAAATGCGGAACGTCAAAATGCTTTTCCCGACAATGAATTCGGGAACTCTTCCTCGACGCTTTTTGACGCATCAATTTTCGAAGTTACGCGTGGATCGAACTTCTGCGGAAATACGCCGGAATTTCGGATTGCGCGGAGCGACGCGACGGATAATGGCCGAAGAAAGTATTACACCTCGCCAGTCGCCATTCTCCGACCTCAATTTTCTCTTATCCGCGGTTTCGGCGCTTTATTGAAAAAGCTGAGCGCGAGTGTGGCGTCAAAGTTCGCAATTCGCTCGGCAGCGTCTAACCGAAGCGACAAATCGGAAACTGAATCTCATCTCCGTACTGTTCACGTTTCGTAGAAAATGATCAAGCTCCTACATCGTGTCACTTTTAATATTAAATAAAAGCGTGAAGGCGCTTTAATTTTGAAAATTGTATTAAATTTAAAAAATGCTAGTAAAAAGAAGTTCCGCTTTATGTATAAATGGTGTTATTATGCAGACACTTAACGGATATGCCTTCTTTTTAAATTTAAAGTTTCCTATTTTTTCACGTATAATGTGGTATTAAATCACTTGGTCGGTGCTTTTACCAGTATTTGAATAAAATATATTCTAAACTATACTAAATCTCTGAATGCACGATAAATAGATGCATATATGTATTTAATAATTGTAATCAAAATTTAATCTACTTATGTTTTATATGTGTGTGCTATTATTATATTATCGGATATATTATCGGATATTATTTAGAAAATGCTTATGTACAAACAAACAAATTAATTGTAATAGGCAACATAGGCAACAATAATAGGCAACATCTGTGTATTTATAAACATGACATAAAGAATTAATTGTTTATACAAAATGTTAATAATCCATATTTCTCAAGAAATAAATTTTACATTAAATTTGTTTTCTTTTTATATAAAATCTTATATTCTTTACATATTTGAGAAGAAATAGAATAAGTACTGAATGGATTTAATTAATATATTTGGAGAAGCCACTTCCATTACAAACTCTGCAGATACTTGTTTGCACGTAATGTAAGGAGCTTAATGATGATTGTTCTCTTAGAATAAGCTATGGATTTCAAAGTGCATCTACGACCGAATCAAGAGGCTAGCGCGTCAATGCTATTAATATATTTTATTTTCGTTTCTGTATTCAAACCAAAAAAGAATTGTACACGAAAGAAATAATAGAAAAATTATCTTACTTTCTTTGGCAATTAAAAAAATTAAAAATTTAGTAAAAATTCAAGTAAATCGAAATCAGTTAGAATACGAAAGACGAGATAAAATTACACAAATAGACAAAAGTTTATGGTATATGGAAGATCGATTTTTCAGAAATAGAATGAAATAAATAAATAAATATTCCAACGAACGTTACGACGGAAATGTAAATGTCAATCGTCGTTATGCGGTAGGTGGAAGTCCTGAAAAAATATACGCGCGACGCATCAGCACGAGGATGTTACGGCGTGCAACTTACGATGCAGAAACACACCATAATACGTCAAATTAGTCATAAAGCGAAATACGTCGTGTCGGTGAGGTTTATTTGTGAGCCTTTGTAGGATTAGTATGTGAAGTCCAGAAAGCGGAAGTCGCGGAAAACGAAAAAAGACCTTCACGCAGCACCGCGTTCAGCGCACTAGCAAAAGCTCCGTAACAAATTCACATGCAGAATAAATTATACTCGACTTTGTATACGGCCGTGTTATATTCAACGAAGCTTTCACATCCATTCCAGCCTTACGCTTTGACAACGCAAGAAGATATATTTATACATTGAAAAATCCATATCTTTTTAAATATTAAAGTACTTATTATTAGTAGGAAATATTATTCTTCCCATTAAACTGATTGTCAGTTCGTTTCATTTTGATCTTTAATGATTCATTGAAAAACGCACATAAGGAAAAATACAAGTTTAACGTTTTATTAATTAAAATTTAAAAGAGTCGGGTGAGATCGTTCAAGTTTCCTCGAGTCTCTTCGCCAAGCGTTTCTACAATAAATACATACATAAATAATTACGCATGTCATTAGACGTAAATAATGGTGCGAGGGATCTCGGCAAATACTTGTGTCGGTAAACTGCGCTCTATGGACCCCGCGCCTGGAATGTCTCTTACTGGGTCATTTTTCACGTTCGTACGAACGCCACGGCAGCGCGAAATGCATAAAACGACGACAAGAAGCGCGCGCCGTGGTAACGTACACGTCCGACTCCACCCCCGCCAGGCCGAATGGAAGAAGAAACCATGGCAAATGCTTTCCGGAAACCCATTGGCCCGTCAGCGCGCGCGTATCGGGACTGAAATTGTCGAAGAAACGAAAATAAAAGACGGACGCTCGCGCGGACGCTCGGAACGAAGGATCGATGGAGGAATTTATTGCTTCGCAGACTTCTTAAAACCTTAAGAAACATAGAGTGTGAGTTGAAACACGTAGCGTTGATCACAATGGCTATTCTGGACAAAGCTTGAATGACGACTTGCAATTAAGCGATTTCAAATATTTGTAAATGTCTTTTTCTAAGTGACGGTACGTAGTAATCTACAAATCATTATTCTTCAAATATATATAGATTTTTAATAATGAGTGATCCTGTATTAAAAGGATCTTAAATTTAAAATGCCAGTCTGTTAAACGTCTTTTTTCGTTTGCGTTCGTTCTGATATTAAGCACCACAAACTAACCGTAATTTTTTAGCCAGAATATGGCAAATTCTGGCATAACATTTTCTAGCGATAAACCGGCCATAATTTTCTATTCAAAGTTTGGTGAGTTTCAACTCAGATGGGACTATTAAAAATGAAGCCAGGACTTTTAATAGTTAAATAGAGCTCTCATTAAATTATACGCCACGTACACAAATATTAGTCTTAACTAATTGAACATTAATTGCACGCAAATATCATTTTCTGCAGTTTTATAAATAATTGGAAGATTTAATCATTTCTAAAATTCCAACAACGATACGTAGTTCAATGATACACGTGCTTGAAACTCTGCATATTCCATGAACAATGCTCGGAAAATTATGGCACGATGTCAACCTGTGGACCATATGGTATACGCTCGGTAACCCGGAATTCATATGCGTAGTAATAGAAAGCCATATCGTATTCCGTGTAACATGGTTTTGACATTAAATGCTGAAATTTTATTGCAATATTCTACGATTAATAATCGATTTGGACAACATGTTGAGAGAAGAAGTTAATTAATTTCAAAAATCTAAAGAGCGAAATTTTTTATAACAGATATTTTATAAGCTACACTCGAAATACGCAATTTAGAATAGTTTATTTTGTAAACCTTCGTTAGAGAAATATTTTTTAAATTTTAATATCAATTTTGTGAAAGAGTAGGCAGTTAAAAAATTTTTAACAATACAATAAAAAATATACTCTTTTTCTCCTTTTTCCGCAAAAAATCAATAAAATAAAAAATGTTATTTTCCTTTTATTTTCCTATTAACGATGGGAAGCCAGTGTCTATGGAACGCTTTACTACCCATCTCAAACAATTCCTTGTTGTTCGCACCATAATTGTGCCGCGTTACTAAAGCTTCCTCTAACTAAATGTCCCTAAAATGCCCATCACACGTCCTTCCCAGCGTGCGGAGCACGCGAGTCTCATCATCTACGTCAATCGAACTCGAGTCACGCGCATAGACATCGATTTAACGTACCGTAATTAATCTATAAATATCACGGTACGACGGTGTCGCAGGAACGGAAAGGGGAATCGTCGACAAAGTGCGACAAGCCTGGGAAAGGGCTTGCCGAGCCCTCGCTGGCAAGCACTGGACCGATGCAGGGGTTTGTAACCCGTTAACTCGACTGTGTGCCACTGTGATTTAGAGGCACCTCGCGTGAACGTGTCGCGCGCGCATGCGGATCTGCTACGACAAACGAATGTTTTCCTGTTTATGTCGGTGAAGTCGTAGCCCCCCCGAATGGATCGACCACGGGACTCCGCGCTTTTTCAGTCAGCCGCTTTTTCCGACGTTCTATAGTCTGTCTGGCGTACGACTCGCTCCGCACTTTCATCGACGCTCCGATTTCGAAAACGCGATTAACACCAAGCTCGTTTTTCCTTTGAATACATGTATCTCGTCGAGCAAAAGGTACACTTCCAATGATACCTTTTTGACAAAGGTAACAAGTCAAAGCTAACGGCAATGTTGCACTTTTATTTATTTAATGTAAATGTAACGGGGAAATGTAACGTAATTATAAATTTAAAACGTACTTTGAAAAAAGCATAAGTATGACATTGTTAGAAATGTTACAAATAAGATGAAGTATACGGGTTGTTACAATTCTATACTGCAACTGTTTGGTGTCTGTACGATAACAAGTACAAATAGATAATTCAAAATGTATGGTATGATTTGTGCTTCACGTTTTTAATTTAAAACAAATATTTATGCTTCTACCTCCCGTTAATGGAATTCTCTTCATAGCCTATTCTATTTGTGCGGATCGTTGCGCTTTGCTTAGACGTTCATGCTTACGAATCAAATTCGACGAGAATTCTAAAGTAATTTTGATGTGATCAAATATATACTCTGACAAAATGTGGAATCGAATTCGCATTTTTGATAAAAAAAAAAAAAAAACTAGAGTAGATGAGCCACTCTGTGTTAAAACAAGCAGTAAAAGACAAATTGGAACGCGTAGCCGGTTTCAAATCGGTCCAAGCTCATCGATCTATATCAGAGAACACCTGCAACCTAACGTGAGTGTATAAAAAGCGCTCGCAAGCGGAAGCCAAAGAGGCTAGAGGACGGACGAAGAGGAGTTCGCGCGGAAACGAAAATTTAATATGAAAGCGTCTCTCGTCCAAGTGATTTTAATATCGCACAGGCAGATCTCTCTCTTTCTCTCACTCCTTCGATAGTAATAGTATCTACGTGTGCATGTACGTGTGTGTGTATAGATACGTTGGCTCCTCTATCCGGCTTTGTTAATAAAGTCAGTGGCATTAGAGAGTCCCCAACTTGTTTCCGCTGTTTTACGCACACACCTATACGCGCGCCTATAAGCGCGCACACGGACACAGACACGCGAAAACTGAACTGGCCTGTTGGAGTATCCAGGAATGTACCTGAAAGATTTGCTCCGCGAGATTGGCCCGAGATAAAATAACAAGAGGTGAGGAAGGGCAACAATGTTGCTTTACTCTATTTAATTTAACGTGTAAATCTGAGGAAATAATATTGCGACCGCAAAGCGCGCGGGGCACCATTTATCTCATTGTTATCGGAAGGTATTACGGTGTAATGCATGAAATTCGTTTTGTAGACGGGATTCGATAAAACGGCGACTGTTTTCACGTCATTATAAATCGCTTATGCAATTATAATTGTTCGCGATAAAAACGGGAGATTTCTCCGAGTAAGTGCAGGACGTTTGTCTTCCAAAAAATGTCGTTATGTTTTTTCCCTAATTATGTCGCTAATAACGCACTTCGTCACTCTATGTACGGTACATAACATGAAAAAAATCTTCTGCGTATTATTAGAATATCTCACTTTCTTTCCAAGTCAACAGGAGACACTTCCGACGATTCCAACGAAGACACTTTCGCGAGACATGCCGTGACACGGAGTGATATCGTCGGCAAGTTGGACGCGTGAAACGTCAGAGAGTCCGCGTGCGAATTTTCGGATGCAATTCGAAACGCTTTGCGGTAACTTCTAATTAGCGTGACTCGTCCGTCTGGCGACGGCCGAATTTCGGCTGGGCACGTTGTCGGCGTGCGAGAGTCGGAGGAAGAAGGAGGCTAAACCGCAATCCGCCTAGGAGTAGCGGTGAATCATTCTATGAGCATAAATTAGCGCCCCGTCGCAATGCCGGTTAATTAATTAAGGTAAATTGCGTCCTAAGCGTAAGTAACTGCCGGCGCCCGGGCTACTCCTCACCCGTTCCGTCCTCCCGCGTGACGGACCTACCGCGATCCTCTTTGGGTAACCGCGCGATGCGTTTCCGGCACAAGGGAGGCAGTTTTGCTTGTCTCGATCTCGACATGGTTTGACTGCGTCTCGTGATGCTTGGCAACCAGACTCGACTGCTCGTGCCGGGGACAGCGAGCTTTTGCAGATTTAACCTTTTTGAAATCGCGTATTTCGTGCCACAAATTTAATACTTTTTTTTTTTAGTATTTATTTTTAGCAAAATAATTTTTCTCCATTCTGCAATGATAATGTAACTTTATACCGGCAGAATATTATATCACAATGGTATATTAATTGATTTTGTTAATGTTAACTGAAAAAAAAATGAATAATACAATAAATAGATATAAAAAGTTAATAATCAAGTCAATTTAAATTCTTATTTAAATTGATGTTACACTCAACTATCTACAAACTTGCTTTTCTCGTGAGATAGAACAAATCGAGTTGCAGCTTGCTCTATTGATAGACACTCGGTTCGTTTCCGCCAGGCGAGCATAGTTTGTTTTCGGTTCTCGCTTTCGGCGATACGTAGTCGGTATTGTCTCGAGGAAAATCGAGCAGCAAAATCGAATTTACCGTCATGTATTATAGTAAATGTAAAACAGCTTTCTCCTATCGAAAACTTTTTTTTGTTATCTTTAGAAATTCTCTACATTCACAATTATTTAATAGATTGCATTTAGAATCAAATTTTTTGTTTTTTTTTATTTCATTTTTAAAATATTTATAAATTTTAGAAAATTATAATAAATTTAGTTTATATAAGAATTCAGTTCTTACTTTATGTCTAAAATAAATGAACAACTTTCTAATTTAAGAACTCTTCGAAAGAAGAGTTTTTGTATTCAGTAAAAATTTTGCGATTTTAAAGAAAAGTAAATTAAATAATATTAAAAAAATTAATCTGTAAAAATTTTAAATAAAATGAAAAATGGACGAAGCATTTAAATCGGAATTCATAAATTGCCGACAGCTATTAATTCCATTAGAAATTTAAATTAGCCAATAAAGCAGTATTTGAATACGTCTGAAAAAATATTTATAGTACATTATTTTATAGTAAAAAAAATGTATTTATACTTTAAATCATTTAGAATTTTATTGTAATCATGTAACAAAAAAGTCAAGTTTGAAACATTAATTGTATAGAAACATTAATTGGCAAATGTCAATTAAACATTATCTCGGGTTGGTGTTCTCTCTGCCGCGTGAGAATCAACACGGGACTCAAATGTTTAGACCGCTAAAACCAGATGTTTAGTTTGCAGGGAACTTCAAATGTGGCACTCGGTTCAAGAAACCAATTAATGCGCCGCTCGTGTTCCTCTGGAGGTAAGTAAACTTTGCTCGAAAGTACTTGACCAAGACCAAGACTATCTTCCTTGTTGCAGCACAATATCTCATGTTTAAAGAATTTAAACATTTGTAAAGAATTTTTATCAATACTTAAAATAAAATTTATATCAAATATATTAATAACATAGGAAAAATAAAAAATTAATCAAAGGCTAGTTTACCGCTCTTCTCATTTTAGTATAAACCTGTTATATAAAGAACAGTTTTTAGAAAATATTTTAAAAAATTTTACATATTGTATAACATAAAAATTAATTTGTCCAAGCATTAGTAGACAAATGTATAAATCCTATATATATATATATATATATATATATATTAAAGAGAATCGATCTGAGTGTTATATAAAAGCATGGGTTATTGCCTGTGACACAATTTTATACAGTCGCGCACATTTAGAAACGTCGGAATTTCACGAATGCGTCGACGCATGTACGTGTATGCTTCCATAGCAGCACGTGGTCGTCATAAAGTTAGTGCTCCATAAAAACGTACATAAAAAAAGCGTTAGCGTTGGCGTCACATTTTTCAATATTTTACTTGTGCATTATTTTAGATGCAAAAATAATATTGCATCACTTAGAAAGAGTTTTTTTGCAGAAAATTGAAACTTGTCGTCATATTCCTCGTTACATTCACACAATATTCATTCGCGAGAACAATTAATTAAATCGTTGCATGTCTAGTCAGAATATGACAGACGCACGATTATTATTGTACTTCCCTACGCGATGTGCAATATTACGAAACAGACAGAAATATTAATAATTAATAATATCACAGAAAATAAATATCACACAATTTCAATAATATACAATAAAAAAATATTATTTAGCATTATTTATACAAGATCGTTTTATTAAACTATATAACGTTTGAAAACTAATATTAAGATCTATTTTTATTGAATTTGTTAGTAGAGAAACGTTATAAATACAAGACTATCGCATTTTATTTTTAAAAGCAACTACGTGAAATTCATTTTTCCCCTTTCATTCAAGTTAAAAATGTCAAATCTGTGACGAAATGGGGGAACACAATAGCAAAGATTTGAGAGAAAATAGAATGGAGGATATATCTAGGAAGGAATATATACGGAGTCGGAACACGAAGAGCCAGCGAGCGTTACTTGCGAATTTAATTCTGACTTTACAAATCCTGAGCATGCTGTAGACAATTACGAGATAATTGTTAATACGACTTGCATTTTGCACTACGGCCGGTGCCGAGTCTCGTTTAAACTCTCGTGTCCTTAATTAGTTCCTATTTTGTCTGTGAAGCGTTACGAGTTGCATATTTCGACGCATAGAGCTTCGTGTTCGAGTGCGTCTGAGGACGTCCTTTAATACTTCTCTTGCATTTTATAAGGGTCGTTCCTCTCGATTTATATTTCTAGTCACGCCTTTCTGACATCAAAACAGTGGAGAGCGCTCTTACAATTTATAGCAAATTTTGAAACAATCGGGGAGAAATTTTAAGTACAGAAATGAAATTTTCTATCAAATGTTTTATCATAAATGGGAGAACACGAGAATTTAATTGCACGTTACATATTTTACATATAAAATTATTTTTAATAATTCTTTCCTCCATTTCATTAATATTACTGAAATTTAATTTTATGATTAAAAAGAGATATGTATTATATATTGGCTATTAGGAATTGGTCACGCGGGATTAATATAATTTATTACGTGAAAATTGAAATAATTGAGAAAAAGAGTCACAATATATCTCTCGATGCATTAGCTTTATTATGATACCAGTGGACGAATTAGAGGCGCGTTTCTACCAGTATAATTTACTCGGGTCTGTGATGTCTATTTTTAAAGAAACTGGCGCTCGAATTGTCTCAAAAGCTCTAAATGTATCTTCGCGGTAGTTAACCTCTCGTATATATGCATATCATAGATTTTATCCCTAAACTATTTTTAATTATTATTAAAACTTCATAATTAAGTGACTCAAATTTAGTATATAAAAAAATCTAATATAAAATTCATAATTCTAATTAGTTTTAAAATAAAAAGGTTATGTTAATATTAAAACTAATTTGTAATATCTTTTTTACATCAATGAATCAACTTACTAGATAAAATTATTGATATTGCATAATATATTTTTAGCAACTTTAGATATTAAACGAAATGAGAATGATGCATGTGGTTTTTATGAATGCAAAATTTGACACAAACGTTGAATTCTTTATGCAAAAGTGTTATTGCTTATTTCGTTCCGTCACAGTGACTTTCTCATTATAAAGTTGAAGTACGGCAGGCATCGCGAACGACGTTAAACTAATCTTTAAAAGATGGAGACGACAGCGCCCTAAGCGGGCGGCAAAGATTTGTGGGGAAAGTTTTGTAAAATTGAGACCACGCGAGGCTTGATGAGCGCCATGATTTATGCTCTTCATTTCTCAGGTGAGACCGCGAGACCCTATATTAAAGAACGACTGCAGAAAAGTTTCACTCCCGCATTCTGCATCCGCGCGCAGAAATCATATTGTCATTACGCCCGGCGTTGTTGACGACGGTACGTGATAGTAGAATTTGTGAGCTGCTCCGTAAAGAGCAGCGATCGATTTTTTTTAAGTCAAAGAGAAAAATGTTTGCATAATATTTCTCAGATTTTTATAAAAAATTCAATTAGCATAAATATATTGAAGCCAATAAAAGTGTATGTTATTTAGTTGTAAATTTATTTACAAGAAAACAAGTTTTAAAGAGCCATTTATTCCCAAAGAAACAATAATACAAAAATTTGTTTTTGAATATATTTATCAATCAAAATCATGAGAAAAATTGGAAAATGTGATATATTATAAATTAATCCTAAAAAGTAAACTTAAAAGTTACTTAAATATTTAAGAAACAAACAAATTTTTATTACAGGCAACTATTAGCTCTACATTTGTAATTAAACTTTATCACAATTTATGCCTTATCAACAATTGCGTATTATTTTTTATAAAATACATTTATCATTTCACTACTCATACAATAAGAATATTTTTTGAATAGTTCACAATCGCATCACGTGATTTTTTTGGATGAAAAAAAAAAAAAAAACTTTTATGTGTTCATATCATAGAAATCGAAAGCAGTGATTATTCGAAGAAAATCAACGATACTCACCGGTGAAAACATCGCCGGGCAGCAATGCACATATGCTCAAGTACATTAGTAATACTCCGCGAGCTTGACGCACCTTTTGGCAGCAATCCAGCTTTTTCCCGCTCGGTAGGCCACCACCGATTCTTCTTGGCCCCTTCATCGTGCCGCATAGCTTTCGGTTCCGACCACGTAAACCACGCGCGTTACACCCGGATTAGAGCGCGAGAAGTTTAATAATGCCTCACGTGCTTCTCCTTCCTTCCTTCCTTCCTTCCTTCCTTCCTTCCGTTTTCGGTTTTCGCACACGTGACGCGAGATTTCGTAACGATCTTAACGCGCGTGCCGCGGATGCGAATTACATTCATTAATAGGATGCGATTGCCTCGGGCGCAGCGAGTTGCATTGTGCAACGCGCGGTTGGTTTGCGAACGACACACGCGTCGAAACAAAACCTCCCTTTTTCACAATACGATTTGTTTTATCGCCGCGTTTTTGTTTCGCGTTTTATATATATATATGTGTGTGTGTGTGTGTGTGTGTATATGAAAAAATTTCATTCGTAAACGAATGCGCTGGATTTTGGTGATTGAAGTTATATCACCAAAGAATAGTTTCACTTTGTACACTTTATGCACTTTGCACACTTTATGCACGAGTCGTTTAACTTCTTTCTTGCACTCTTGACGTCGGATACAAAATTATAATAGATTATTAGATGAAATTATACCTGGCTTAAAAAAATAAACGTTATCGATTATATAAAAATATTTTTTTTCTAGTCAACGGAGTGAAGATACTTACTCCGCGCACATAAGTTATTTCGTTCAAATTTTTAAATAATTATCTTATCAATCGTGTCTTTCATCACTTCTGTCATTATCCTTTATCTTTATAATTTTTATTTTTACATTACATTAAAATGTAATAATAATTAAACCTTTTAATTTCTCTATTATGTGTCATTTATTTTGACATATTTTTTAAAAATAAATGTCTTGATAGATATGCATGTATATAAAGTGTTAGAAGAAAATATATATTTTCAATGAAGTTCTTTAACGATGTCTACCAATAGATATATTATTATCTAAGAAAACCGACACTTTTTATAAACATTGATTTTACTATGTTAATTCGATATGTTGAAGACGATGGATAATCGCGAAACTTTACAGGGCACATTTAAGATATAATGCGACTTCGAGATAGAATTCGAAACGCGTCCGTTATCATGGAAGATTGAAATTCGCCGGTGCGATGCGATGAGACAACGAGATGCGTGGAATGTGGCACAAGTTGCCGTACACTTTTCACTACGATAACTAATTAACGAACTTCCGTCTCGCTATAGTACCTGGAACCGCATCATTAATGCTAAATTTAACGCGCTGTCACTCAGCCAGCGTGGTAAGACCTGGCAGCATGATAAATGGCATCCGTTTATGCGATTTCAGCATGCCCCTGGCGTTTGATACTAAGATTCGGATACGATGTATTATACGCGCGCTCATGCGAATGCATTACGTTTGTCATAAATTTTGGCAGTTAATTCTCGCGATTATTCGCGCGTTCCGCGCAATAAAATGGATCAGTACGGAGTTAAATGGCGATGAAACGACCATCTTAATTTCTGCAGCATACCATCATTATGGATAGTAATTTGCAATACTCGACGGAGTAATTTTACAATTAGTCGGTTTGATAGATGACAACAAATTTTAAGAAAGTATTAAACTTATTCTTTAAGAAAATCGTATTCAGCTAGAAATGAAAAACATTTAGAGATTAGAAGCTCGATCCACTTATTCTTTTAGTGGAACCTACTATTTTAAGCAATTTAATTAATTTATGATGACTAAATGTTAATTGAAAAGAGAGAAAGAGAGAGATTTTTGTTTCATTAAAAAGTGTTTTCACGCGGTTTACATTCTTTATGATTAAGAGACAACGAGAATGTGTTTCAATTTATGAAAGAAATTGGCTAAGTTTAACTTAAATTAAATGGATGAATCAGTCTGAAGCTGATGGCTTCTGTTTCTAGTACAGATCATAAATTCATTTGTATTGCACGATATTTATAATACGACTTTATCATATGTTAAGATGAATGACATTATTTAAACAATTATCCGATAATTTTTTTCTCTATTTTTTTTTTACCTTTGTAACAATGAAATGAATGGATTTATTTATGTATCAATATAAAAAGATAATAATGCTATTTTCAAAAGCTAAATTATTTATTTAATTCGATTGCAAATGCTTATATTTAATAACTAAATAGACAAACATATTATGATATGTACATACTTATAAAGAAATTTTGGCTTTATAGAAAATAGTAGGCCTAATCTTTTCGTAATTAACAACATCAAGCGTAAACTAGGATCAAGCATCAATCACGATTACAATAATTTTAATGTGGTAATAAATTCAGTATGAGCATTTAAATTTTATTCAGTTTTAATTAAAATGTTTAGCTATTTCGGTATTCTATAACAACGCCGCTGAATTTTACCCGCATGTAGGTTAATTGGGGGCAGATGGATCGTGGAAGCAGCATATTTCCACCTCTAACTATTCTTCAAAACAACCTCGTTAATTTTCATCTAAAAGTCTCGATTTTCCGCTAATGAACACATTTCTGATTAAAAACTTATTGATTCCCGGCACAAAAAGCGACGAAGTTGCGCGATGTGAGATCAAACTGATCCCAATTCGAATTGAACCGCGACTAGATAATGACATTCCGCCGTTAATTAATTCAGGTCGGGTTTGCATCGGCACGTTGCGTCGTCGTCGTTATCATGACCATCGTCGTGTTCCAAAGGCGTCTCCAGGCGTGTCAGAGATTTCAGAAAATTATTGTTACAGCGTGAAAAAAAATACTTCTTTTGTGAACAGTTAAATAAAACATACCGAATGATATACCGCCGTATTGATAGAATTTATTTCGCGCAAGGCCATGCTTTTTAAATTTTCTATAAATTTCCATATATATAAAGGTAACAAGAAATTCAAGGATAAAATAATCTCGATGATAATAAAGAATAATACGTAACTTGGTGAAAAATCGTTTCAAATTTTAGCCATGATAAAATGATTAAATTTATTATCGATGAAAAGTTGAAAGTTATTTCGCTACGAGTTACAACACCTGAATACGAGTTACAACACGTGTTGCGTTCAATTTTGGCCATTTTAATGGAAAATTCGAGGACAGTCATAAAAAGTTGGTTTAAAAATATCACACTGTGATTTTATGAGGGACGTGTCGAATCATGAAATGCGCATAAAATGACGAATCCAATATGGCATCAGAAATCTGAATTGTAAAATAATTTTATTGTAGATAAATCGAAATGAACGAATTATTAATGATTTTCAATCGCGATATTAAAATTAATTTTATTTCAACATTAATATTAATTACAAATGATCTAACATGTTCACAAATTAATAGTAAAAATTATATATAAATAAATTTTAATAAAAAAATCAAAAATGTTGAAATTATATTAACAATTGCGGAACAATTGATAAAATCTTTAATAATATTAATTATTTAAATTAATTTGTAAAATAAAAATTTGTAAAATAAAAAATTATTTATAACAATATTTTTAGATAAAAATAAGATATATATATATATATATATATATAGTTGCAGAATACAAAAAATCTTTAATTTTGATTTTTATAAATATATTTTTAGAGTATAAGTACTCTAAAAATACATAAAAACGTAGAAAAATTTTTTGTAATTTGCAACTATACATATCTTCTATCTAAAAATATTGTTATAAATAATATGTTTACATTGAACTAGAATCGTGTTTCCAAAACAGCGCGCCGAAAATAAAACTCATAAACCATTGTAGATTTTACATATCTCCGTATAACTTGGAAATTCACGTCGCAAATTAGTGGAATAACTGCAACAAAACAATATAAAATACCCGGAGCTATCTGTAAAAATAATATTCGTAACTGCAAACATGCACAACCATCGTATCTAATCGTATTCTAGTTATCTCGAAGTACAATAAAAATGTCATACATATCATATAAAATCTACATTTTTGTTAGAATTAATATATTTATAATATTTCTGCCTGATTATTGTCTAAAGAATAATCTCAAGGAGAAGCCACGCATTTTCTAAATTTGTAAGAACTAACTTGGAAAAATTGGTTCTTCTGTAGCACTTATGTTATTTTTGATATTTTTTGTCTCCTAAGATCACAAAAGTCTGTATATAATCTTAGCTCCCCCCCCCTCTCTCTCTCTCTCTCTCTCTCTCTCTCTCTCTCTCTCTCTCTCTCTCTCTTTCTGCTTTTCTCTCTTCCTATGTATATGTGTGTGTTTTGTGCATGAATGGTATCAGGTCAGTTTTAAGATGCACTGTGATGCTGACACAAAGGGTTAGATGTCGACTTCGCGGACAATGACAATGCTGATGTAAGACGGCAAGCGCAAATTATCCCTGCGAGGTATTATTAATTAATGCCCTTGTTAAGCCACGGAGCTTGATGGGGACCGGGTAAAAGAGCGAGATGCAGGCTAGAGATAGCGAGCTGAAGCTGTGTTGCACAGGTGCATAGGGAAAACGATATAAAACTGGGAACACGTAAAACACGTTTGTGTACGAGGTACACACGTGTGCGCATATGATAACACAGCGTGAATGTACGACACAACCTACGAGCGCGCTGGGAACAACGAAATTTTCTGGACGGGCCGAATTAAAATTCAAACACTTATATGACATCGTTGAGCGAGAGAAGGCTTGTGTGAATAGGAGAGGAGAAAAAAAACAACGTCAAAAAATAATTTTCATGAAAAAGTAACGTGAAATGCAAAACCGAAATTTTCGCGAGGATTAAAAGAATGAAGACGTTAAGTTAGAAGAAAATGATAATATACATAACGTGACACGCGTAACTCGTGATACAATCATTGTAAAGTAATAAATCTTGCAAAAATAAATCGAAAGCATAAAATATGTGCGAAATTTTCGAGAGAAATAACTTTAAAGAAAAGAAGTTCATGATATCGTCCGCTCTTTTTTTTTTCAAACTTTGATATGCTATTCTATGTAAATTTTACATAAATGCATGACATACCAGAAAACAAATTATTTTATTTTCAAAATATAATTTATTATTTGTGTCGTCTAATCCTTTATCATTTTATTTATTCTCATCTCTAAAATGAAATTCTTCTCGAGCTTTAAATCTAAGATAAGTTTTTGCAGAAATGTTACAAATGACAAACATTGCGGGAATTTTCCAATGTTACACGACACGTGTGTTATTTATATCGAATTCATTCCCAAGAATACACGCGGCATTCACATTTCTCTCCTTTCTTCTTCTTCGTCTCGAGTGTGTAAAGTCTTTCCGTCCCATATACGTAATTACCAAAGTTAATTAGAATTTTGGAGTTGAAAGAGAAAGCGTGTCAGAGAAGAAGAGCTATCGGTTAAAGATGTATTTATTCCAAGAAAGCGAAACTTGAAATACGATATTAAGATATCACGATTCAATTATACTGAATATGGTGACAAAAAAAGACTGGACAATTTGCATACGTTTCTAATAAGAATAATTTTAGCAACAGCAGATTGGATGAACCTCTTCTTCGAAAGAACGAAACTTTCGACATCCATTGGCCCATTATGTCCTTCGCGGTGACAGCGAATAGCGCAGTTTTGTGACTCGATGGGCCAATATTGTCGACAATATCGATTTATCTATTTCACTTTGTAGCATCGAAATTTCCATTGAGCTAGGCTTTTCGTTTGCACATTTTCTTTCATGAGTATTCTTATTGGAACACGCTCTTGCAGATTTATCATCTCTGTCGACATTTTTGCTGATATATAAAATTAAGAAACGCGAGAAATAAAATAAATTAAAATGCAATGCTCTATATATATATATATATATATATATATATATATATATATATACTTTTTTCTATCTTGATAATACGGTATTTAGCAGAAAACAAAGAAGTGCATCTGCATGGAATAAAATTCGACTTAATTGATAATTTCATGTATTTTTAAAGTATCTTTAATTACTTTTAGTCAATTCTTAATGTATCTTTGAAGCCCATTTAATTTCCTTTCTTGAATGAAATTATCTGTTATTTTTTTATCAAAATACTCATTGAAATATTATACATTTTCAAGCAATACGCTCTAGATACACAGCAATTTGCGTGACAGTTTTATAAAAACACTATTTTTGAAGTAAACAATGTGTCTATCTTCATCCTCGGACTCTCATCGAACTATCGCGCTTTCGACTATCCACCAATCCCTCTTGAGTCCTCATGCAATTGGTTTTTCGTGTTTCAAGCACTTCGCTGTCCTCGAAATCCTAATTTCTCGTTTTTCACTCCCTCACTCCGCCGCACCTTCGTCATCCGGTGGAGCGAGCGATTCTCCGATAGTGCGATGCCCACAGAAACTCGCCATTGCGTTCCGCTTGATTTTCAGGTTTGCGACGGAAGGGTGTATAGAAAATGGGGGCAGATTGTGGTATCTGTGTAAACACAGGTCGAAGCTGTGCGTACTGTGACAACTTTTATTTGCTTCTGGTGTCCGACTCCGTTCTCTTCTTTATTTAAAATGGGTCATGTTGTCACCTCGTTATATCGAATTTACCGTCGTAAAAAATATATCGCATTCCTATTGCCATTATTTCTTTTTATTTTTATGATTAATTAATTATAATATTGTAAAAAAATTTATTCAAACTCATCAATTTGTTATACAGAGATAATTTACAAATTCAAAATTTCGGCTCTTTTTTTTCATAATTTTGAAGTACTTCATTAAAATCGTTCATTAAACGGACGACTACACTTTCACTTATCCATTTCCACTCATCATTTCGATTTATCAATTAAATAACAATAAAAAATTGGCATTTTGTAATTCACCTGTATTCACTTGCACATACTTTTACGCCGAGATTATCATTGCAGAAAATTCTCACGCATCTCACTACAGGATGATCGAGATAGCCGGCACACGTGATACCCGGACCGGTCTGCGAGACGCACTAAATCGTCAAGCAACGTCTACAGTGTGCTACGCGGTCCCTCTAACAATAAACTTAGGTAAGCCGACGAATACGACGACGACGACGACGACGACGACGACGACGACACGACGTGCACACACGCGTGTCAGCCACACGCGTGACAAAACAGTCGCACGCACTGTGGGTGCGTGAGACACACTAGCCGCGCGTGGTGTGGTTGCGACGCACGGAGACGATCCACTCGAGACGAGGTCTGTCGGTGTGCGTAGCCCACGACGATGATCGCTGTGAATTGTCGTCTGTAGATGCGAACATGTGTAAGTGCGAGCGAGCGAGCGAAATCCGTGTGCGGGTGGAGGACCAATTGCCTTCCTCGTTGTGCTGCACGATATTGTGGTGGTGCAAGCACTTGCCCCTCATGAATTTGGAGCTCACACGGAGAGACGTCGAGTGTGCGAAGAATCCGATAATCTACGTGTGCGGGGGGGTGCCCGCATCGTAGGTACCGCGGCACCGAAATGTGATACAGCAAATCGCGTTAATATTGTAAAGGGAAATACGGGAGGAAGTAAAGGGTTAAGCGACGTAAGCGATAATACGTTGCATAGATTAATACGGATTGTCGAGGCGCATGTTACTCCAACTGTATCTTCCAAAATGGATTCATGTTTCTCGAAAACTAGATATGAAATGTATAAATCGATTGAATTTGATAAAATATATAAGATAAAATCTTATAAATTGCGATGTGATAGAGAAAAAATTTTTTTACAATTTGGATGACCGAAGAACAAAAATCTAATTTAACTTTATATTTTTATTATTTGTAACGAAATGAGGGATTTCATGTGACTGTCAATTTGGAGAACCAATCATAGATCAAATGCGCAGCTTTTGGAACATGCAAATGTTATACATATCTTGTAGTCCGTTCGGAAACGCGAAAGCGATCAATATGTGTGACCATAATTAACTATACAAACTTGATTGTTTACCGTTAATGGAAACAGTGGCGAAACAGCGTAGTGTAGATACATATATTAATATTATTTTATATCACTTCATTATGGCATACGCAGACATGGCAAAAATTCATAAAATATTAATTTATAAATTTATTTCATATATAACTAATTTAATGTTATCTGTGCAATTAAATCGTTTTTTTAATACTAGAAATACCATGCGACTCTTTTATATTTCTAGTTTTTAAATTGATATTTTTTCCTATCAGAGGTAGAAAATTTTTAAATTTTTTTACTTTAATATTCCATCAAAATAAAGAGAATAATTGATACAAAATTAGAAAATTTTAAAATTGCATCTTTAATATGAAAATAGATATTAATTGAAGAAGCAAAAATAGTCAAAAATAATCCGCTCTATATTTCTAATGTTAAAAACTTCTACTAAGGTAATTCAAAAAATTCAATTTGATTACACTTTGACATTTTGACATAATGTTACTTGCAATATGCGGAAACTATTTCTCATATGAAATATAAATTATAAAATCAATTTTATATCATTAGTACTAAATGTTGACTATAACTCGAGTTACTAAGCGCAATATCACAGGCATGTAATTTAACTAGGTAGTTTGTTATCGTTGTTGACGAGGATAATATTAATAGGTGCAATAGTGGTGCAACGTGAATTCCCGGGGGATATGTAGGATCAAAAATATTTTGTTAGCGATGACGAGCGCGCGGCAATCAACGATGAATTTGGGCGCTGCGTCTCGTTTAATCATATAAATCGCTCATAACGGACGGCTCGTCAATTCGAAGCAAGCAGTGTTAAAGGGGTTAAAGGGCCGAAATCTGCACACGGTGAACTCCGCTTATCGGGCAACACGTAGTAACGCCGCGTATCAACGTGCGCGGGGAATTCGCGGCCGGTTCATCGGCGCGACCCGCGCAAAAGCGCAGCATCCGAGCGTGCATATCTCGTGCGATCGATCGTTCCGGCATCGTTGCACGCCGCTAACCACGAATGCACACGGAATTTGTGATCCATCGCAATGATCGTGCGCACCCCTTCTAATCGTACAGCGACCCAAAGCGACAAGCGGGATACGGATTTCACGTCTTACGCTCTTGAGACGTGCGCACGCGGGAAGAGACATGAGGAACTTTCGCACGTAGGAAAATTTTATTAAGCAACCCGCACTCGAGCTTTGTGCGAAGCTTCCGTACGTGGGTACATTTAAATTTCCACCACAGTTTTCTCCCTCCTCTCTCTCTCTTTTTCTCTTCCTGACCGTGAGAAAGGAGTCCTTATCCCGTATCTCGACATTTTGTTAACTTCTTCTCGATTTGCCTAACACATTTTTTAAAAATACATGACTTCCCTTTTTCTTTTGCTCTACTTATATGTCTCGTTATACTAAATTAATTAATTTCTCATTTTTCATCGCATTCGTTTATCGCCCGCCTTTTAGGTAAATAACATTGTTATTCGCTTGTGTATTTTATCAAAAAAGTATTGCCATTTTCAGATTTTCTTCTGATTAACGTTTACCGTTTGTGATTTAAAATCACGACGGTAATTATTAGAATTTAATAGATTGCGACGTGGGATATTCCAACGCATTGACCATCGAGCAACGCGCAGAGCGTGACATTCACACTCGCGCAATAAAATTGTAGTACGGGACATACGGGAACGGCGCAGCGCATCTGTTAACAGCGTTTCGCAACAAACAACATTACTTTCGGCACGCAACATTACCCATTACACGCGTCATAACGACATTCTGACTCTATGCTCGGTCCATTCCGCGGCGATCCGTGAAACCAGTTAATCCAATATCCAAAAGCTTGGCGCGCGCGAGCCGCGAAATCGCGCCGCCCTTTTCCAGTCCGCGTGAAAGCCGCGAATGCACATGTTAGAGATCCGCGATTTACACGTCGACGCATACGGACCAAAACGAACCAGGATGCGAGATGTCCTGGATGGGACACACGTTACTGCCACCGTCGTCTCGTCAGACGGTGGAAGGAGGACCGACATGCTCACGTGAACACGACGAAAAGAGCGCGCGAAATAGGTGCCAGAAATATTATGCAGATAAAATATTCATGGTTATCGGAACTCGCGATCAAGACCGGCTTTATTTTCCGCGATGAATAGAAATGGCGCCGCCGAATCTCCGACCTGCGGGACACAAATTCTTCCCTTCTCTTCCCGGCGATGACAAAAAAACGAGAGATGTCGCGCGAGTTTGATATCGCCGTCATCGATGGCGTGTAGGAAAAATTATTGGAATATTTAAAAGTTGTGTGCTGATAATCGCGACCTGATTATGCCAGTTATCTGAAGTTGATTTGACAATCATTATATGTGCGAATGTTCGTACCTAATTATCGGAGTTTGTGATTATTATGTAAGATTCTCGGATTTTTATTAATCATTCAGTTACGAAAAAAATGAAGATATGAAACTGAATTTTAAAAAATTAATTCTTGACAATTTGTGACAATAGAGTCATTGATAGCATCAAAAGCTAAGAACACTTAACAATAATTTTTATCTAAGTCGTGCCATGCAGTGTCTCTGATAAGAATTAATTTCTGATTCTCATTTCCTATCGCAGTCTGCTAAAACGTAACGTTATTATTCGGCACGAGTGCTAGGAGCCTCACATTACCAACTCCTAAACTAGTTACGTCTGTAAGAACAGTTGCAACTTATTATCCGGAGAAGAAACGATATCTGATTGTTTCTTAGTGAAGTTCAACGATCATTTTTGAATAACATTGTAGGCATAGCGAAGAATATTCTCATAATTTATTGACATATATGAAACGTCAAAAATTTTTATGCTAAATAACATGAAATAATTATGAGAAATTTTTAGATGATTTTAATCATCGAGAAAAAAAATGTGAATTAGATTAAGTTTTGAAAGCTTAATACAAAATGGACAGTAAAAAAAATAATTCGGTTGCAAAATTGCGTCAAGATCAAAAATAATCAATTGGACCATTTTTCTCACGCAAAATGTGAGGCTCCGCAGGTGATTTGTGGAACTTGATAACGGATTTAATTACCATTTTTGTGCGTAGCCAGACCTACAATCGAAATGACTGCCGAGATTTGATTAAATTCCTAATTTGCGTGGGTGAAATTAACTCGGTCGCAGAAATATAAGTTTGAGGAATTAATTATCAAGGGCTCGAAACTCATTAAGGAACTATTGAAATTTTCATTAGAGTACAACTTCTGTATTTTATCGCAAAATAATGCCTCCAGTATTTAATATTAAATTAAATAATACTCATACAAGTTAAATATGCTGAAATGAAAACAAAAGGAATATACATAATAATACTAATACAAAAGCCGAAAGGAGAAAGGAGATATACTTGTAATCTGAAATAAACACTGCAAAAACGGAAAAAATGTTGTTTTAAAGTAAGAAAAAAACAAATAAAAGCTAAACATATAAAAAATACATTCACAAATATTACATAAATATTTATGTTAGTATGATTACTTTTATGATCGCCAAATGTTTTAAATTGTGTTTTTCATGCTGACAAATCAGATATTGAGGATATTATATTAAAAAATAAATTTGTTTTTTCTTTTGCTTTTAATTTTTTATGCTTATAATTTTTTATTTTAGAGGACTATAACTAAAAAGATACTAATCATAAGATACTAATCATAAGATATATTTAAAAAAAATTATTGATACTAATGTATCTCTCTTCTCAATAAATAATTTGTAAACATAAAAATTATCAATCAATCTGATAATTAATATTTTTGTAATATTCAAATTAAATGAAATAAAATATACGGATGTGGTAAATATTTATGATACCGTGTATCTGCAATATTTATAAAAACCGCATACGTAAAGGAATATTTAAAATCAAATGAGTTTTTCGGGACGTCTCCGTTTTTGTCGAAAATAAAATATGATTAAATTGCGCCTATGTTACGCGCCAAGTACGATGTAAGCCGGATGTGCTCTCAAAATAATTGGAAATATAATTGGACAAAGATACCATAGAGGAATAATAGCGGCGGGGATTTCGCGCATTTCCCCTTTTTACTTTTATAAATCAGCTCCCTCTTTCGTTATTGCAGAATCCAAAAATATTCCGAGGATTAAAATTCAATCATGAATGTTAATTCGAATGTTAATAACGCAGCTATGTAATAAATTCTAACGTTTCATACGATCGATTGCCCCCCTCCCTCTCATCCCGAGGCGCTAAATTAAATTCAATTAATCTCGCACTATAAGTTTATAAGGTTACACGTTCGGTCTAAAATCAATGTTCCGTAATTAACTCGAATGCTCCCTCGAAATAATTGGGTGTATAATTGACCAGAAGTCTGGACATATGTATACACATGGCGGCTATGTGATCGATGAAAAGCTATATAATTTTCAAACATGCCAATTAATAATGTTTGTTAATTTATAATATTTGTTAATTTATATAAAAAAAAGACATGACACAAAACTATAATATGTGACAATCTAAGAACTCACATTTTATTTTATTGCTTAAATTTAACACGGTGAAGTTAAAAAGAATCATTATGTTTACTGCTTGATAGTATTAACGGAATTCCCTATAACTGTTATGAAAGAGGGATCTTATTTTTAGTTAATTTACGTATTCCACACAAAAGCGAGATAAGATGGCGAAAAATAGTAGCTAATGAGTGGCAGAGAATAGCCACCGTCTTATGTCGCCCCAATTATTCGCTTCTTAGATGATATCGTGTAGATGTTCCTAAGTTAATTACGTAATGGCGAGTGGCAGTTGGATTCCGTAAAAAGAGCACCGGCAACATGCAAATCGCCGGTATAATAATGGAAACCGACGGGTAAAACCTGAAAACATGGACTATGCCTTCTCTCACAGTGCCTTCTCTCCGTTTCTATTTATAATCCTATTCTCTTTATAAGCGCGCAAGTACGAAGCTCGCGGTTAGATCCACATTATCTCGTTATCACGTTATATAATTAGTTTCTCTTTGCCGCTGCAGCCAGAAACTTAGCCAGACGTAACACTTTAACGATTGGAATAATCCTCAAAATATTATTCTGCGCTTTTGGCATATTTATTAAGAAGACTATAATTATTGCAATATTAATCAGACTTTAAAAATAAAATGGAAAAAAATCCATCAGCAGTATATCGCATATACATATATAACGTGAAGTCGAATTAGTAACGCGTGTTTTGGAACGATTACTAATAAATTGTGGAATATATTCAGCCATTAAACTTCTGCCAATTTAGATGCTATCATGCATGAATATTCCACTGAATAGCTTAACGTCTAACAAAGAGATAGCAAGTAGTATTTGGCTGTGAATTGAGGATCAGGGTAAATGAGGATGTGCTTTATTATAAACGGACGAGTAACTGCGTTTTGCGTCACAAAAACAAATATTTAACATTTCATGCATAATTACCAGTGTAAAATCACATTGATATCTCCAGGGAGATTAACTAATATTTATAAATATAATATATTTGGTTACATACTAATATAATAATTTTCGTCATAATCTGTAATATCTGTAAATATATTCATATAGCAAAAGAAAGCATCGAGTTTTATATATATATATATATATATATAAACCCATACACATACATATACATTACTACTAATACTGGAAACTGCATACCAGAATTATCCCACTCGCGGTACGGTCCCGAATAGCAGAGTGATTATGTAGCACCGGGGGTGGTCGCGCTAAGCAAGGGCTGACTTACAGCGGGTGTGCAGAAGTACGCGCGCTTTAAGCCTTTGATTATGACGTGGCCGGTGAGAGTTTGAATCACGAGGAAGCGCGTAAGATGATATTCCTGAATGGAACGATCGGAAGTCGGGTGAAGGAGAGACCGCTGTGCTCCAACCGCTGTGCGCCCCAGTGGGAGTGAGAGAGAGAGAGAGAGAGAGAGACACAGACAGCCACGCGTACCGGTTACCGGGGTTCGCCCGCGTCAGGATAAGCCACAACCGGCGTACCGCGTCCGGTCCGCCCGCATGTAATGAAATACAGTAACACAATCCGCGATATACATCCGCGGTGTGGCGTTACACGCGACGAGTATCCGGCAACTGCGGACGCAACGCGCGGCCAAGGGTATCGCGTCGCGTCTGGATTAATTTCGACTTCGCGGAAACCTGTCGCGGACCGTGCGACGGGTTGTTGCGGGTTTCTTCGCGGATCGCTGAGGGAAAATTAATCACCGCCCTCGCCGTGTGACGGAAATTGCTCGGTGGCGGGCCGGCAGCTTTTTCACTCGAGTAAATCGACCCCTTTCCCTCCTCCGCAGCTCCCGCCGTATGTTTTAATAAGTAGCCCGCTTTCTTCGTCCGATTCATTAACTTTATCGCGGCTTTTTCCACGTCGCGCGACTTTTCGCGTTCTTTCCTCTTCGCGTACATTTCTCCATGTCGCGCTTCCGCCTCCGGATGATTTTCTTCTTGCAAATACGTCGCGCGTCGCTTTCACAAAAGCGCTTGGACACCAATCAAATAATGTATCCGTCTTTTTTTTCTTTTATATTACAAACAAACGCGTTGCCGCGTGAATTTATAGAGTGTTCCAAGCAGTATCCACTTGCACGCGAATGGCTAGCCATACGGAAGCGCCATAAAGCTAATGATCCCTAAGTGATCCGTACCACGACGACATGATGACTGTTGTGCCAGGGAGGAAGGGATTACAAGCGAATGGAATGGGATGGAACATCCCATCATTATCCAATGATCTACATCTCTTTACTGACTACACAAAACACGTCTCTATGAATACACATAAGAAGTTTTACCGAGGCATAAAATAGCTATGTCTTTTATATAAATCTCGCAATATATAAATATTATGAATTTTATATATATTTTTATTATACAATATTGTATTATATTGTAAGTAATATTTTGTTGTGAATAAAAAATATGTATTATTTATTTTTCATTCCTTGATGTAAACCGAAATTTATTATAACTACAAAATTAATAAATTTAACATATTTTATTTAAAAAAATAATAAATATAATAAAACTATTATACATTTAATATGTATTAATTTAATTATAAATATGTGTTAATTAATATTTTATATGTTTAATATTTATTTCGAACGTCTTTGTGTAATCTATTTATCAGATTTTCACATTGTTTGAATATTAGCCAGCTAATTCGGAGTTAAAGATAAAAGTAATATAGGAAAAAATGCGGTCGACAAAGATGAACGAGCAGAGAACAGTTATAGTGATCTAAAAAAAGACCACATGTTTTCAAAGTTACAGAAAAAAAACGTGGTTGCTTTGTGTCTCACAAATCACAGTGCGGCGACGAAAAAAAATCTGTTGACTTAATGGTTGTACATCGTCAACGGAATCAATCAAAAAAAGAATTCTATTCTCGTCTAATGTAACTATAATTTAATTTAAAATTTAGAAGTTAAAATTTAAAATTATTTTTTATTTTTATCAAACAATATAATAAATCTTGAAACGTTATGCTAACATGAAAAATATCGCATATCCCTTTTGCAAAAATTTCTCAATGAATTTAGAGTTTATTCTTCCTCGATAAAAATTTAACAACCCTTTCTCAGTTTTCTTTTATCTTTATTAGATTACAAATATAGTTTAATTAATTCAATAATATTACTTCATTATATTTCACTATAATTCATTTAATTTTATTCTATAATTTTATTCTTAATTTTCTCCCGTTGATTTTTTTTTTTATTGCAATTTAAAGATACGTTACAAAACGGGAAAATGGACTAATCCTTTCGCGCTTATGCACACGAGCGGCAAGATCAAACGTCAAACGCAAGGGATCTCGCAACTACGCGCCGATGCATCTCCATAAAACGAGCACGGGGCTAGCGAGTCCGTCAAAGCTTTGTTAAACTACACCGAACGCCCCGCCGTGTTAACGTATCACGTATGTTTGGCGTCTAAACCACGAGGCACCGCAAGATCGGTACCAGCCATCCATCAAGCTCTATTCCTGCTGTACAGGATGACCACCTGTATCTCGCTAAACAAGATTTACTCCGCTATAGATCATCCCGCGTGATCGAGTGGCCCATCCGTGTGCCCGACGAAAGAAACAATTAGTCGTCGGATGATGATGGGCCGGCGAGCAACCCAAGGAAAGAAATGGATCACATACAGTATCGTGACTTGGTCTTGCCGGCTTAGCATCACTTTCTCGGGCTTCGGCGCCGAGTTGGAGTCGAAAGTAGGAACTGGGATCTGATCCACCAAATCGGATAAATCTGTGCTAAGCGGTTTCCATAGGCTTAGACTATAAGTTTGAAGTAGAAGAAATAATCAATGATTTCGGTGACGCAACAACATTTGTTCTAAACAGATTCTAAGATAGAGATATCTGCAGCTTAGATAAATTTTTAACTGTTCAACAGATTTATTTAAATTATAATGAAATGATAATATACGCACGATAGCAACATAAAGTATTTCTTCTATCAATTTGCTTCTATCAATGGTAATCTTGTCTTTATACTAAAATTATGTAAAAATTATTTTAATAATGTAATTAACTTTGTATTCTAAATCCTTTTTATATTCTAAAAGTATTTAGACTTACTTTGCACCCAATTTTATGTAAAATTAGTTCTAACAGACTTATCAAGCGTCAATTCTCTAGCGTAGATGTAATCAATTTATTACATACCGACGCCACATAAATTTCTACCAAGCGGTATTAAATCTTCTCTCAAAATCCCCGCGTAACTTCATCAATTTTGGTAACAAGACGCTGCTTCAAAGGAACTTGCGATCTTAACGGCGCAGAACATTTGTACAAATCATATTCACCATGAAATAGCTCTTCGATCCCCTGATAATGAACGCCACAGCCTTGTTCTATGAGACACTGCCGAGCATAGTGGCTTCTTAGGCATCAAATATAAACGTCAATGTTAAAGAGAGAGAGAGAGAGAGAGAGAGAGAGAGAGAGAGAGGAGAGACGACGAGGGGTCGATCACCAACCGAGTCGCAGAGTCACCGCGCTCTCATAATTCAAAATTCCAAACGACTCCAGTTGTCCGAAGTCATGTGCCTGAACTGGGGATCTCGCGTTAGACCCCCGCTGATAATTTATGAGGTGCAACCCCCGTCGAAGCTGGCCGTTCAATTTTTGAACGGGCGTGTGGTCACGTGTAATATCAGGGAGATTACATCGGATCCGTCCGCGAGAAAGTTACTGACTACGAAAATATCGATCCCTTAAGCAATACATCTTGCATTTGCACGGAAGACGTGAAGAAGTAGGGCAAACCACGCTTCTTTTTTTTTTTTTCTTTTTCTTCCTTGCTGATTCGGTAAAAATTTATCTAGTGCTGCAGCACAGCACAGTTTTATATTACGCGTAATTACACATGCGTGCGAGCGTGAGTGAACGTAAGCTTGACTATAACGAATGCTTCATTCGGAACGCCTTAAAACAGGCGTGCATAATATGGATGGGACAAAGGATGTATGAAAATGACGTTTTATTCTCACTCCTATATCTCCTACACCTTTCTAAAACAACGGTTATGCCGTATAACGTAGTGTAGCCGAAGGCAATGCGTTTTTATTATATCCGACCATATTTTCCTCGTCGTACCATAGACCGAAGGTAGATAAAACATTATCGGAGCATTTCTTTCGCGCATAAAGGCATAAAGGTATAATTCTTGGTTTTAACTATCATCTAGTCTTTCTTTTCCATTTTGATTTTACATTTTAGTGAGAGTTATATAAAATGGTGGCACAAACAATATTACTAAAAAATGTTAAGAAATATATGTTTGTATTTGTGTTAAACAAAAGTTTAGAAGTTCTTTAGAAATAGGTAGCTATTATTAATGAATGAAATAACAAAATAGCAATTTTTCTATGATAATATTATTATTTTTTTAATTATTTTCTTACTTATGGGATAAATATATTCGTTTTTTTATTAACAGTTTACCAACTACTATTAATCGTAGAAATATAAATTCAATTTCGCTTCATTTTACTAATTTTAATTGTCTTTTTTCAAATAATCAGCCAATTACAAATCAACAATTATTAAATCGACGTTCTAAAGAAGAATCGAGTATACCTCGATGTATGTGTGAGAAGATATTAGTGTCCCGGTATTAGTATTCCCGTACATTGTTTAATTGTTGAAGCTACCTCTATTTCACAAGTAATCGATATCACATAATTCGTTCAACACAACGTTGTGCATTCTTAAGTCGTATCGCAATTTTTTAACTCTAAAGCATCTAAGCGCAGCGTGAAAAAGGTGGAGGAAGATGGATGAAAATGAAGTTTCTCTCCTCTGAAGTTCTAGCCATAAGAAGTGACTCTAAAGTATCGTTACGGCATGATGCACACCGTGAGACAATGCTTCTTTATTATGCACGTCCACACATTCTTAAACTGACACAGCATCAGAATAAATGGGTCTTGAATCTTTCTTTGTATATCCATAACTATGTCATTGAACAATATCACTCGGATAAAACGAGATATAATAAATATTACGCAAATTGTAATTTTATTTTATTAAATATAATATTTTTTTATTAAATTTTATTAAATATAAAACATGCAGAAAATTCCAACGTGTTTTTTAAAGTAAATATTTAACTTAATTGAGATTCGCATTAATCGGTTTCATTTTTTTTTTTTTTAAATTCCAAATATGCTGAAATGTATGTACGATTATGAATTGATTGTAGAAAATATGACCTTACAATTAGTGAGGTATAAATAACTTAACCGAATTGAAAGAATTAGTATTTTCGTATATACGTATATATATTTAAAATATGTATATACGCAAATTAATAAATTAATTAAATAATATTATCAATCAAATCTTTAATACATAAAGTAACACAAAAAATACGTTTAATGTTAAGAAAATACGAAATGTTATTACAAATTTCTAGTGATTTGTACGAGCGAATCAATCATATAACGTGTAGATAAAAAGATGAGCGAAAACGAATGTCCGTACACTGAAAGGAATTAATCGAGTTAAGCGCGTTCCGCTCAAATCTACGAAATCAAAATATGATTTATGGATTGACTTAATGTCTTTCTTCGAAAAGATACTTTCTCGTCAGAGATAGTTTCTGGGAGCTGTTCGAAGTAAAACCACGAGAACAAGTTATGAAATGTTCACGAATTTGTTACAATATTAGATTAGACGATATATCAATTTTCTTAATGCAAAAGTTTATGGCAATAATTTTATGTAAACTTATTCTTTTCTGGCCCATCTTTTTACAATTTGCTTTTCAAATGAAATATTTATTAGATTATTAATATCAATAATATTTTAATAACAATAAATTTCAATTTAATTCTTTATATTGTGAAATCTTTTATTTATTTATGATTTATATAGATTCGAATTGGTAATGACTTTTTGATTTAATAATGTTGGAAAATGCTGTCTTATATCTTTATTATGTCACTTCAGGAATTTCTGTAATGCTGTAATTCATATTCGGCAGATTATTGATTAAATCTAGATTAGAGTAGATATTTCGATAATTTATATGGAAAGTAGAAAAGGCAGAGAGAGAGAGAGAGAGAGAGAGAGAGAGAGAGAGAGAGAGAGGGAGAGAGACGAGAGAAAGATATAATGACGCCCACAATGTTTGCGCGAATGAACAAATTAGCAAACTCCATAATGCTTTCGATTATGAGCATTACCGTAAACTCTTTACGTTGTATTTTAATTGGTGCTTGCTAATTATATTTACAGTGTATCAAAAAAAATATTAATGCTTCTTGAGATTCTTGATGAAATGAGAGAGAAAAAAATAACATTTAAAACAGATTTAAAAATAGTGTTTTTTAAAATCCTTTTACTACATGTTGTGATATTTTTAGGTATATTTAATAACCGTTTGTTTTTACTTCTTATCATTAAAAATTTTATTAATAATTTAAGATTAATTCACGTGAATATATTTTACTTCAGCGAAGTTCCTGGCTCACTGCCAAAATCATGCATCAAATCGTTGGGAACACCTTTGTCCGTCGAAATTGCCGTCATTGTTACAAACATCACCTCGATTCGGTCCTCAGCAACAGCTTCCGCTCCCACGAGTGTCACATAAAGGTCGGAAAGAACATGCTTCAGCGAACCTCATCAGTACGAATGCCGGCAATAACGAAAACTTCGTCGAGTAACTGGATCATTCCTTCCGGATCAATATAATCAATATCTACGTGACCATGGCCTCTCTCAAGAATCTTTCTCATTACGAATGAAACAAAACTCTTCTAGCAAATATCTTCTAAACCCAAGACTATAAATTATAAAATAATATAATTATAAAATAAAAGATGGAATAACACCTAAGACAGAAAAATAAAGTTTTTATTTTTTTAAATTTCAAAGATAAAAAGTATTAAGGCCAAATATTATCTTGTTAATCTAAAACGTTTAATTCAACAAAGTACTTCCAAATCAAAACAATTTAATCCTATGAATAATTTGTCAGAATATCTAGAAAATAATTTCGGCAATATATGCCTATTAATCTGTATAAAAAAAAAAATCAGCATCATCTCAAAATATAAAAAAATTGTAATTATTACAATGACGATAAGTCATTAAAGAATTGTAACTAAATGTTAAACGTTATAGCATAATGTCGATTAATTAAAGTTTATATTCATTTCGTTTATTTTTATCTCGTTTCCAATCGCATATATATATATATATATATATATATATATATATATATATTGCGGTTAATATACATTTTGTTATATCAACGATATAAATTCCTAGTACGACACGTGGACATCCTATTGATTGAATATCATACGTAAGTACTCGGATTGGTCCCACTGCTATTTGCGGAGTTAGAGGACCACTCGGCCGCTCCATATACGAAGGATTCCAGCGAATTGGGAGGCTATTGAGTGCGGCCGAGTGGACGAATGTAATGTACAGCCCACACACGCCTTTCACGAGTGCCCATACCAGAAGGGTCGTTCAGGAATACCCAACCCTTTATCGTTATTGCACGCCAGGGGGGGTGGCGCGCGGGAATCGCTTGTAGGTAGCACATTTGCCGCGTGTTTCCCGGCCGTTCGTCATTTTTAGTGGTCGTCCCTCGATCGTTGAGGTATTAAATTATATTTCATCGGTGTGATTAACGGTTCTGAGATGTATTATTAAAGCATAGGACCCGGCAGGACGTGGAATCCCTGCTGGACAGGACATTCGCTTTTCCTTCTCCGCCAATGCTTGTTCGAGATATTTCTTTCTGTTCGAATCACATAGCTTTCTGCCTCTCAATAGAATAGTGAGTGAATGATAAAATGTCTTATATAGAGGTAAATAAAGAAAAAAATGCCCAATTGTTATTAAGCCATCTTTTAGAAGATGTTTTAAAGATTATTAATATTTTAATAATACATTATTTGTTATATTATATTAGCTTGTCAAAAAAACCATGTTTTATCCAAAAATAGATACTGTATTTATATGTAAAAATTAAAATATGTAAAAATAAAATTTTTATAAAATCGCAAAAAAGATAAAAAGTAAAATGTATACATGTTGAATTCAGTCCGAGTATATATATATATGTGTACAAATTCTTTTTATTAAATTTTTTTATTTTGTTAAATGTCATATCTTTAAATCACGTTTTGATGTGTTTTTATATATTTTTTTATTTGTATCTCGTTTTTCTTTCATATTTCCATATCAACCAACGCTAGTGAATGCATCAATGGACAAATAAACAGTGTTAATGGTTCGAGGAAGAACGTGATATTTCCAGACATACGGATGGCATTCAACTTTCTATAATTTCGTCTGGAAGCCACCAGCTGCTGCCTGCGGTTGACAACTTATATGGAATTGTGCTTACGGGAAATGTGCGGTACACGTATGACTTAAACTCGTCCGATTTACCACGCTACCGTTCGATCGTGAATGGAGCGACAATTTGCGTTTCGGGTGGAATTTCATGTACAAGAATAGACATCCACCGAGCGAACGACACCGCGATTATTATTGGCACAAGGTTGAAGAATTTCAATGGAGAATGATCTTCGTCTCGTTACGAATTCATCGTTTACTTTCATCCGTATAGCGTTTTTCAAATCAGACGTTAACATCACAAAGTGAAAAAAAAAAAAAAAACAATTATCCTCCGTACTCCTGCGAAGAAATGACGTTATAAGAGTGAAGATAAAATATTGTCCATTAATTTGATATATTATAAATTAACATCATATTTTGATTGTACGATATTTTAATTGTACGAATTTATTATTTGTTTTATCTTGTATGTTTTATTATTTTACAATTGTTTGAAATAGTTCTTATTTTAGCCGCGTTGAAATAGAAATTTTTATGCTAAACTTGATTGCGGATTTTTGTGCAGATTGAATGAAATATTGCGTTATGCATTTTCAACTATTTCACAATTTCGTGTCAAAGGATTTTCGATTACATTATTTCATAAGCGAGCAAGATATATTACTATACCTATTCATAAAAGCAATACATATGTACACACAACTTTCTGGTTTAAAAATGACGTCATGTTAAATGACATTCTGCAACGGTAATACAAAACCAAGTGCAATTTTCAAAGATACACTATTTTGCTTCTACAACATTTATACGTATATCTAATCGTACATACAATCACCAATATCATTAAATCAATACGTGATCTCTCTGATGATGTGTGATATTGTAATTGTCTAATGTTCGCGCATGACGTTAAACGTACTAAACGTACTAAACGTACTAAAATGGACAGTAAAGGATAAATTTGAACGAAGCCTTTGAAGATCCACGAGTTCACAAGACTTATGCTCGCGATGTTAGAGTACAAAATGGATGAGGCAAGTTTTGATCGTGTGCGGACCAATTATACCTCCGCATATATATCCGCACAGTGCGCGCACAGTAACGCTAATTACACTGCTTCTCTCCACCATCGTGTATCCGACCAGTAATTTATAACTCAGAAACAGGTCGTAAAGGGAATCGTTACTAATGACATCGTAAAACCAATACAGACGTCATATATTTAATATACATTATCCCCACTTGAAATGTCGCCGTGCTCCAATTTAAATCAAACCCCTCCGGGTATCAGAACCCGAAGAAGAAATAGTACCGGATGAGAATCGACAAATAAAAGGATGAACTGCGCCGCGCTACGTTATCCCAAATCGGATATCGTTAAAACGTTGATTAACGAGCGCTTTGTTTCCGGACTCCGATCTGCTGTCTCTTGCACACAATATGAGGCATTTTGTTAATGAAGAGGACGGATTCATAAGTAATGTAAAATCCGCAATTAAAAATATGAAGAGAAAAATATCCGTATGAATTAATCTGCAATTGATAAAGAGTATTTCATTTTCGCATCGCTTTTTTTTATTATATATTAAATAATTAGTGAATATTAGTTGAGAATATTCATTAATTTTTTTTTATATCGCGTTTCGCTAGAGGAAAAATTCATATGTGATAAATATTTAGAGAATCATCGGTCTCTTTAGATAATAATTACTTTCATCTGAGATAATAAACAAAAAATAAAAAAAAAACATATATGATGCAAAAACATTGCAAAAGAATCGAGCGCAAAACTCTTGTGTTCCGGATGGTATTATTTCTACTGTGTGTATTCCCGATCGATTTCCGTTTGCTTCGCCGCTGTTTGAACGAGCGAAAAATCCGATTTCATCGTAACTCAAATATATATTCAGAAGCCCGGAATATCTATTCAACCGGGGCGTTCATTCGACAACATTTATTTCCCGACGTATGTATTGGAATGCACCCCGCATATACCACCCTCACATGGCGGCCCCGCCGACGAAAATTAGGAGCAGAAAAGGTTTCCGATGTTGCGGAAGAAGTTTTACCGCAGAAACCCCGTACGAAACCGCGACGCGGAATTATGGGACGGATAGACATCGAGACACGTCGAGATCGATTAATGGAGGCTGGCCACCGATGTGGTTTGGCGAAAAGTAACCGAAACTGTGACCGAAAGCCTCGAAGCGTGGCGCGAGAATGGTTTCCGGCTCAAATGGAATTTCAAGCGTTTAACTGACAGCTGACGAATCTGCGGCATTGATGGCGTTTTAGCAGACAATCATCGCCGCGTGCCAAGCGTGACATTTTTATCGAAATCAAATGTGTACGGAATACAAGTTTCGTTTATAAAACAAATTAAACTAAAAACTTAATAAATAAATAAAATTATTTTATTAAATTAATTATGATTTAAACAGTATGATATTAATTACCATATTAGATTGATAAAAATAATTTCGATGTCTTCTTATGTCTCGGAAGTTGTAAAGGAATATTGATTACTATGAGTTTGAATGCTAATTAAACTTTTATTTATATTTTTCATTTATATCTTATTTACTTATACTTTAGTATAGCTTCAATATACCTCAATCCGATAGATCTGATGTTACAGAAATTTGTGGTGGGAGATCAATGTAAAGAGAAAATGATTGGCGACTGTCAATCAGTCAGTAGCCAACTTCACTTAAGATCATTTGGCGGGAAAATAACCACGTGCTATTTGTGCCGTTGTGTTGATACTTCACGGAAGCTATCAACATGCTTGAAGATTATCTTTTAAAGCATCACACGAATGATTTGGAAAATATATTAAATGCTGCTGAGAAATATACGGTTTATTCAATATACGTTAAGTGAGTGCGTACAAACTTTTGTTAGGTTAGCGTCATAATATATTTTATTAAGCATTATTCGTCTAAATTTATTTTAAATATATTAGTAAAAGTTAATAAGTTACAATAATGCTATAATAATGTTCTTATTGTACGTTAATGATTTGTTAGCTTTGTATCATTATTTGAAGCCGAAGCAGAAAGTGCACAAAAAATCTTACGTCATCCTAGACATCATCTGCCACTATGTGATGAAGCAGCTGTAAAAGCTCAGGAACAACTATGCAAAACTGGACAAACAGTAAAGACTAGGGTACGCATCTTTATCTTATTATTTACTTTTACACATTTGAATAATAATATATAAATTTGAATAAAAACAATCATGTCAATGTATAATTGATATTAATAGAATAATAATTGTAGATTAATAATTGTATATTAAAATTAAAAAATATCTGCATTTTCCTAAAAATTTATCTCCTATATAGCTTATTAATTGAAATGCATTATTATAAACATTTAAATACTTATGTATAGGTAATTTCTATTGATATCGATAATAGATAAATATTTGTATAATAATATTTACATCTTACTTCATAATATTATGTTATAATTTAATATGTAGGTTCATATTCGAATTACTACAGTACCAATCAAACTCGATACTGGTCAAATAGGTGAGCTAGTTTCAACATCTGGAATTATAGTACGCATGTCCCAACCATCAGTTATGAAAATGAAGAAACGTTTTATATGTAAAAAATGCAAACATATTAATATAGTCAATGTAGGTAAATTTCATATTGACAAAAGTAATATAAGAATAACAGCAAATTATAGTTTACTGTTAACTATATACATATAACAATTAAATCTCTTTTCTCTTATAGTTAGAATGGGAAAGACAATTGTTTAGAAGTGTCAAACATTGTGAAGCATGTCGTTCTGAAAATTTAAAAGCTTCAAAATCTTTAGAACAAGATGATTGTTCTGATTACCAAGAACTAAAGATTCAAGTAAGAAAAAAAACTTTATATCTTATTATTAAACTTATCTAACATTTCTTTACAGTTAAATAATATTATGTATCCAGGATAAATGTAAAACAGATGCAAGAAGTTGCTATTCAATGGGGCTGCAAGTAGTTTTGTTGGATGATCTTGTTGACAAATGTAGACCTGGAGATAATGTAGACATCAGGTTCGTACTATTTATTTTTTTTATTCTGTTAATATTTATCTATTGATTTAATGTAAGAAGGAATATTCAATATTATAAATTATAAAAATCATAAAACTTAATTTAACAATTAGCTTCAGCTGTAAATATAAAAATATTTGTAGTGGAGTAGTTATACGAAAGTGGGGTAAACTAAAGGTTGGAGAACGCGCAGAAGCTACAACATTTCTGATGGCGAACAGTATTTCTGTACGCAAAAAAATCACAGAAGCAACATTTTCTACAGGAGAAATAAAAGAAACTTTTACGGCATATTGGCAATATTATCAAAATGACGCGTTATCTGGTAGAGACAATATTCTTGCCTCTATTTGTCCTCAGGTATATTTAAATTTAATATTTTTAAATATTATACTAAATATAATATTATTAATATTATAAATATATTTTTTAATAAATATATCTTCTATTTCAATCATTCACAGTTATATGGGATGTATATTGCAAAATTAGCATTAGCTGTTGTTTTATGTGGCGGTGTAGCAAAAACTAATGAAACAGGAACGCGTGTGAGAGGTGAACCTCATCTTCTTCTGGTCGGAGATCCTGGTACTGGTAAATCACAATTGCTTCGCGTTGCATCTCGACTAATTACACGGTCAATCTTTACAACCGGCATTGGAAGTACTGCCGCTGGACTTACAGCAGCTGCTGTTAAAGTTAGCATATATTAAATGCTTTATTCATCACTTCCTATTCATCACTATCAGTAATTGTTTAATAGAGTCTACAGCAAAGATATATTACAGGACTCGGATGGTTGGCATTTAGAAGCCGGGGCTTTAGTGCTTGCAGATGGAGGCGTGTGTTGTGTGGATGAATTCACAACAATGAGTTCACACGACAGAGCCTCTGTACACGAAGCAATGGAACAGCAAACGATCTCCATCGCCAAAGCTGGCATGGTTAGCACATTAAACAGTCGTTGCTCCGTTATTGCAGCCATCAATCCAGACGGTGGATGTTTCAAGGGCGAAGAATGGAAAACCTGCTTAGAGGGTCCTCTTTTGTCGCGCTTTGATCTGATCCTTCTTCTGAGAGATACTAGAAATCTCGAATGGGACAGGATGACAGCAAGTCACATTTTAAAGGCTGCTTGTGAAGACGAAGAAAATTCGTAATATACACATTTTTCTTTTAGTCAAGTCAACATTGCTCGCAATAACAAAATATATGTAATGAAATAATATTACAGATATTCCGAAACATACATGGGTCCATCAAATTTAACGGGTCTATGGTCAGAAGAAACTCTTTGCGAATATTTTGCACACGTGCGCGCGCTAAAACCAGAGCTAACCGAAGAGGCAAAGAAAATACTCAGTGCAACTTATCTTTATCACAGATCAGATCCGTATAGAAGATCTGAGAGAACAACAGTGCGACTTTTAGATAGTCTTATCAGGTAAAATAAAAAAGTAATCACTTTGATTAATCATCAATAATGATATAAGAATTTTCTTAGAATATTATTACGGTTCAATTTTGATTATTAACAATTTATATGTCAGCTTAATGTTTTCAGATTAGCTGAAGGTCATGCAAAACTCATGTATCGAACTAAAGTAGAAATTATTGATGCTGTGACTGCAGCGGAATTAATTGGCACTACCTTATCAAATGATTCTGATGTCGGTTGTCCATTTCCAACAAATCCAATAGCAACATATCATTTAAAAGGTATATTGAACAACTTATGAAATTATGTAAATATATAAAATGTTTTAACATTCTTTCTCGATTTTAATGTTTTAATATTTTCTTACAGCAAAAGAATTACTCAAAAAGCTTAATTTACAGGAACTAGAATCATATATATAGGTATTAACTTGTCAATGTATCACAATCGAAAAACAAAGTTATAAAGTTTTTTTTATTCAATAAGATATTTTTAAGAATCTATTAAGCTTTATAATCTTTATAAAATGTTAATATTTAATACTACTATAATACTTCTGAATATCCGATATTCATAATTGTCTGTAAAAATTATTTTTAAAATTTTAGTTGTTATATCTGTTTATTATCATTATATGTGAAGAAATACAAATAAATCGTAGCATATTTCACTTCCAACAAATAACAATATCTTTTAACACTTTGCAAAAATTATAAAATTATTTTACAAATTTATAAAATCCAACTTCTTTCTTATTAACATAACATTCCTCGCTTAGCTGTTTAATATCAAACAGCAGTCGTAATAAAATGATTTGAAATAATGATTGCATAAAAACAGGAATGTATAGGATTTCACAAGGTTTATAAAAAGGCTATTTTAATCAATTAAGTAAATTAGCATTTATGTCAGGTTAGATTAATATTCAACAAATATGATTCAAATTATATTCTATAAATCGAATCTTTGCAGTTGGACTTTAAATAAATTTAATTATCATACTCTCATAACTTATAATATGATCACATTGTCATGAGATTGTGCTACTAAAATATGAAAGCTAGCAAATATAAGCAATTATGTAATAAAATTATGTGATATGATTGATATGATTAATAGCTCAATCCTATTATTATAACTTAACTTGAAGACCTCATAAATAAACATACATGATAAAAGATAATATAAACTAATACATTGATCTTATATAGAAATGTTATTTATATAATTTTCTTTCAACTAAAATATTAGAAACAAAATACATATTAGTTTCGAAAAGTTTCTTTGAATATTTCTTAATGTCTCGAGATGCTTTGTAGCATTAACTGTACAATTAACGTTGTAATAATACAACGTATATCAGAGAATAAGTTTGATCGTGAAGCACAACTTTCGTACATTGCAGCGTTTCATTGAAAGAATAAAGTTTTGCAATATATCATATTTCTATGATCATTTGTATAATCCATAAATAGTGGAACTAATGAGATCTATCCACTTACTGAATGATGTTAAGCCAGAATAGTGTTTTTGTAGAACAAATAAATGGTAGAATTATTTAATAACGTGGTTGGCTGGCGTTAGCCATTTGCTGGCGAACGGCATTCGCCGCAACATTGCTTGCAGCGTTCTGCACATGCTCATTTCGCAAAAATGTTGTAGCAAACTCTTGCTGTGCCTTCGTAACACTTGCATCAGAGGTACGATAAATGCGATGGATCTGAAAATAAATCTCATTTTTATTTTCTCGAGATTAACTTTTATATTTAATTTTAGTTTTTATATGTATGTATGTATATATATATATACTTTATATATATATATATATATATATATATATATATATATATACATAAAGTATGCTTAGTATACCTTAGTGAGCATCAAGAGATCACCACCTGCTGCAACAAGGAAACAAATAGCGACGAAGAGCATAAGAAGACCGATGAAAATGCCTTTGGCCGTGGAATTAAACATGCTAATTGCTACAATTATGCCACTAAAAAATAAAAATATACACTTTATATTAATATGCGAATTTCCAAATCATGCAATGAAATTGTAATAAAATATGTAAATATATTACCAAGTTCCAGAACCAGGAATACCTATAGCCTGAATACCAGTGACGATTAGTTGAAAGAAGAAGACGAAGAAAAAGACCATAAAATTGAAAGAACTGTCATTCCTAAAAAATTAAAATTACAATTTATTTCAAATACTTTTATTTTGTGTGTGTGTGTGTGTGTGTGTGTGTGTGTGTGTGTGTGTGTGTGTGTGTGTGTGATCTCTATAATATTAAATAAATTTACTTGAAAGCTCTGTATGCTGGTCTAAACCAACACATGAAGGAGAACGGAGTGAAGAGTATAAGATACAAGATAGCCAACCCGAATATTGAGAAACCTTCGCCACAAAGCATCAAGACAAATCCTCCGAGAACATTCAATAATAGGACGAAGCCATGAACTATAAAGGATATTGTAAATATATTATCCGTCTCATAACAATATATATTTAATAAACATTATATCAAGAATAAACTTACACATCCACAGGTAATACAAATGCCTCACTATTTTTTGAAAATCTGTATGGATTTCCACATCAATGTCTTGATAGAAGCATGGTTGGAAACAACACTTATCTGGTAATGGTGGCCAATTATTTCGTCTTGCTAAAATATCAATAAATAATTATATAAAGCAATTTTACTTAACTTTAAATGTTTTAAAACATAAACGATACTAACGGTAATATGGAGTATTTCTCATTTCCTCTTCCGCTCTGGCTTTCCATTCTGATTCCGCTCGTTGCTAAAAATATGTTAAAATAACTTTTCTTTTCTATACTTAAGAGATTTATTTACTTCACAGAAGAAATGCCTTTAACAGAAAAATGACAAATACTGAATATAAATTTACATCTGATGGAGGTGAAACAGTGCTTCCAAGCGCTGCATTAACTGTTTGTTGGGGAGTACGAGCGTAAGCAGGAGGTGGCGTTTCTTGATTAGTAGGTTGAAGTGTGGCAGGCTGTTGTGTTGCGCCCACTCCACCATAGATTGGTGGATTTACTGCTCCTCTAACTTGTGTAGTTCCTTGAGTCCCTTGTTCAGCAAAAGGATTGTAGTCTTCAAGACCTCTACTAGCAGGTGTAGAAGTTACTGCTCTCCGTATCGCTGGATCCTATTATATATTAACATATTTATTGGTATCCTTTATTTCTTTATAAGAATCGCTTATCTTATCTTTCTTTTTTATCATTCTCACAGATTAAAATTATGTTTTACATTTTCATGGGATACAAAAGAATATATATATATATATATATATCTCAACAAATTACTATTTACAAAGATATATTTTATTTAAATCGAATTTTGAAACAAGCAAGACAAGATTACAATCAAAATTATAATCAAAAGAGAAAATTTGTATAACAAAGTCGCATATGAAACGCAATAATGTCATCAAAAACATATAGCATATAGATAAAACGAATAGTCACGAAATTAAATTTTATAAATTATCGATTTTGTACAAGGATAAAATTATCAATGCTGATAGATATTCTTGCCGACATTAGGATGACACATCCGATAATTATTATTCAAGCATCAGAAGTCTCGCTTATCGGCGGAAATTGTCCGATAGATTGCGATTAACTTTTCACGGGAGTGAATATCGATTTACGTCCCCGAGAATTTTAACAAATACGCGGGCAATATTGCGGCGCAGAGCTGCGTGTTTCGCTTTCGTCACTGTTACACATGAGGTAAACGCTACTCACCGAGAACGGATCGTTAATCGTAGGCTCCCCAAAGGGATTCTCATCGAATCCGGACATCTCTCGTCCTCGTTCTCGCACCTATGATACGTGGTCGACACGCTCGGAGTTCGTACGAATTTGATAATACTGAATTAATCTTATCTAAATCTGTCTAAACCTGACGAGCCATGATTCCGCCGTTATATACGGTAACGCCGTCGCAGCAACCGCGTATCTCGAGCAACGTTCATCACTACAGTACCAGAGAACTCAATATCGAGAAGCTCACGGCGTATCCCCACCACTCGAAAAATCGTTCTGCGACAGTCGAAGAAACATATTTTTATAATCAAACGCCAGTTGTTGATATCAATTTTAAAGATATTTACTTTTGCTTTAAAGAGATTTATAGCTTCGAAATTTAACTTTTTTCATATAAATTATATTAAAAACATATGATAGAATTCCATAAGTGAAAAATAACTAGCAAGTCAACAAAGAGATTGGTTAGCTTCAAGAATCGATAGGGATTTTTCGTGGAACAAATGTTCTTCAGAGAATTTGAAAACGACATAATAGTAAATAATAGTATATACAATAAATTCTCTTTTAATGTATTCTTTTTTATTCTCTTCTCCTATTCTTTAATTTTTTTCTATTATCGTTTTATGATTATTTATTTTATTATTATCTTATACATAATTATCTTTATGAAGTATAAGTAAAATGATTAAATAATTGATTTCCGCGCTTACAATGAAGATTAATTCTATGTATTTTTCTTCATTAATATTCTTTCATTAATATTATTTTTCCTCATTGTTTATATCATAAGCAAGAGAAAGTGAAATGTGTTCTTTTTACATTATATACTCATATATAATATATATAAAATATTATATACACATAAATATAAAATTTATTTAGTAAATATTTTTATTGGTATTTATATAATTTATATCTATATATAATAGAATATAATAATGTAAATAATAATTTTATTATTTAGAAAAATTGTACTCGTTCGATTTTTTTTTCTTTTCTCATATTTAAATACAAGAAATGATATACAAACTTTTTTTATAAGTTTTGTAAATAATCCATCCGTATTTGCATATTCATCGATATTAATGTATATTTTAATGATTTTCTAATAATAAATATGACTTTAAAATAAAAAATTATTTCTTCTTATAGTATTTAAAAAACTTGTAAAAGAAAGTTTCAATATGTCATTTTAATCCAACTTTAATGGCCGAGAGGTCATACACCTCATCCTGTCTTATCGTGCATTAAATTACATGCTTACTAGCACTTCCAATATTCGTACGAACGCCATACACACAAGAATCACAATATGATTTATTACCATGCCCGACGCAGGCGCAACCCTTGCGATTCAACAACAGATAAAGCAACGTTATGGTAGCCGGAACTGCCAGTCGCTATGCGCTTACCATACTGCGTTAAACGTTTTTGTTTCTTTTCACACCAATTAGTACTTTAAATCCGCTTGTAATTAAATCTGCGATTTGATAGTTTAATGAACAAGAGTGATTAAAAACAATCGCTATTTTCGTGCATGACTATGAGATGGATGAGAAGCACGTGAACATTTTCAAAAAAGTATATATTTTATATTACCTTCACGTCTAAAACTAAAAAAAAAAAATCTTTTCTCTTTAAACCGCTATAAAAATATTTCTATTTGCGTGTTGCGTCTATTATATAACCTTACACGTATTATAGCTTCATGTTACGTGAAATACATCCAGAAGATATAATATATCGATGCACAACTGTTCATTGTATTAAAATACATAATCAAAATGGACTAAACAGAGGCAATAAAACTTTTTCTAAAAATTATAAATTTACTATCGATGTCGTAGTTTCTTCTAAATTTTTGTTACTAAATTTGTGTGGATTACAATTTTATTATTGCTACCACCGAATTTTTATTCGGTTGTAGAATGGATGTAAGCTCGTTGGTTCCGGCGGGACTTCAAGCAGCACAGACAGATCCGTGCGAGGTTCAAGCGGGATATAATAAATTTTCCGAAAATTTGCGAAGATTCACGCCGCAAGCTATACAGTGCGCTATTTTTTGCGGCGGATCCAGGTGCAAATATGAGAATCCAAAAGCCTGGCCATCTGTCCACATGGCAATACAGAACATCTTTTCGCATTGGTAAGAATAGTTATATATTAAAGTTAGCTATAGTTCTTTATTAAATTTTAATAGGATGACGAAATCGCATAGTGTGATAAATAACAAGCAAATACAAAGTTCTTCCTCAACAAAACTATACTACTACTTTTTCATAATTTAATAATAAAATAACTTTGACCAACGCTTTGTTTCAAACATGGAGATAGAACGTGTAATATTTTATAGCTAGTATTAATCGTCAACCGCTATATTTTTAGTAACAATAATCATAATTTTAATTATTCGAAATATATTTATTCACTTGGACACAGTCTTCAACCATTTTATCAAAATATAATATCATTCGATAATATTTATAACTCTCTCAATAATTGATGTTGACTTAAGACGTATGCAGTATATTTGAACCATCTTATTATTGACATTCTGTCGAAGCATCGCTCAACTGCGATAACGCCGAAGATTTATTTAGATTAAGAGTTGACATATTAACATGCCATCCATTGCATTGTAATATAAGTAATTAATGTAATAACTACAGAAATTTATTATTGTATATCTATCGCTGCTTCGGTTTCGTATCAGTTTTCGATCTAAATGGTTTAACCATTTAAAATATTTTAGGATAACTGACGACGTCCTTGCGATGGCACGACCCAACACCGCGCTCATAATAAAAAAAGACATAATTGCCCAATTCCAAGGGTGGAGCATAAAAACTATAATAAACTTGCAAACACCAGGCGAACACGCGAGTTGCGGTGGTCCATTAGAAGAGAGCGGTTTCACTTATGATCCTAACATTTTTATGAAAAACAATAGTAGGTATTAAAAACATTTACTGTAATTCCTTTACAATGTTTTTTCCATAAATTTAATTCCTCACCTCTTAAATGTCTTAAATTATTCAGAATAATTTTTTAAAAATATTAATATTTTGAAGAATATCTCTTAAAGATAAAAATGATAAATGTAGAAATAATTATAATTTAATTATAATTTATAATTCATAATTCATAATTTAATAATATTTTTATACTTTTTACTTTATCAATATTTGTTTGCTATGTTATTAGTCGACAAATTGAGATAATATTAGTGTTTCAACAAAAATTGTTTCCACACTACGATTCATTACAAAGGACGCAATGTTTAAAGATTTATTTGTTAAAATCAAGCTAATTTTATCGCATATTGCATTTACATAATATGTACATTATATGATGAATGAAGGAATAAAACGATCCGGGCTTTTACTTTCAAGTTAGCAGGAGTAACAGTGAAAATAAAATGGAGGGGAATTTGTCCTTGCTAAGCTCATGTAGAATCGTGTGGGAGCGTTTCTTCCTCAATCCTAACAACCACCAGTTAGATCGAAGAGCTTCACAATATAACATGCAATGCAGCAAACGTGTATATCTATAGAAAGGATGAAAAGTTCCGAAATAATAACCGTTGCTGCCGCTTATTTTCTCTACCATAGGAAAATTTTAACATCAAGTTGTCGATCATGTGAAAATCTGTTGCAGTTTATTATTACAATTTCGCCCTGAAGGATTATGGTAGCGCCACGATGGGAAAACTTTTGGACATGGTCAAGGTTGTGGCTTTTGCCGTGCAAGAAGGAAGAGTGGCCATTCACTGTCATGCCGGTAAATCGATTTTTCATGCAGTGCACTTGACCTAATTGCATCCACTGCAGCTATCATGGCTTTTTGAATGTATGATTGTGCGAGATCGATTTGTATATATAGATTAATCTATAAAAACACTGCTTTTCTGAATAAAAGATTTCAAACTTAAATCTTATTTAATTCAAATTTATCAATGTTAATGTTATTATTATTAATATTTATAATCTAAATAATATTCAATATTAAATAAAATAATATATTTTCCGCATAATTATGACAATATCATTTTTTTTTACATTTTTTTTTCATTATAGTTAGCTTAAAATTAATTATTTTCTCCACTATTCATTGATCTTACAGTTTATTTATTGTTATACATTTGCTATATTTTTGTTTCTATTCCAATATCAGTTTTTTGTACTAATTTACCTGAAATTTTTGGTTAAATGGCTTATATATATCTTTATCTATAATCTATAAGCTAAAAATTTAAAACAACAGTTGAAGAGAGTTCATCGTATATGATATTACTCTGCTGCATTGCATGCATACAAAGTTGATTGATTACACGATACATATGTACACCATGCATTTGAATCTTTACGCTACACACGCGAACACAACTTTTATCAAACTAGATGTAAAAAATAATAATCTTACTTAAGAACATGCACGATAAAATTTAATTTTCTTCTTAGAAGTATTCGATGATGTTTTATATTTTTCATTGTCTGTTTAACACACACGGACACTGCTTTGATTCAAGATAGACAAAATAGATAACCCGATTCGAAAAAGATTTAAAGTGCTCCTGTTAAAAATAAAAATTTTTTATAAATTCAAATTATTTTTTAATATGCTAAAACCTTTTATATGTAATCATATAATTAAGTTAAAATAAAACAATTATATTAAGGACAATCTAATTCTATTACGCTCCATTTAACATAATTTATTAGTTTCACGGACATTGCCGCGCCGCAAGGGAGTTCCACTCCATTAAAGTATAAAATGCGGGTAAAGCGATAAGCAATCTCGAACGTGATACATACATATTTTTATTCCCGCATTGCTATATTATGTTTGTTTACACATATATAAATAATACATATACCAAAGAAAATAACTATTTCCATATATGTGTATGGAAAGCGTCTATAATTGTCAACTATTGTGCTGAAAATTAAAGATATAATCGCGAAGATCAATCGTAACGAATTAATGCAATTAATCTTCTTATCTTATGCACATAGAAATAAGAATATTATCTAAATGGAATTGCCTGTTTCCTAAATATATTAATAATCGATCATAAATTATATTTTGCTTGATAATAACTAAAAAATAGTTATATGTTTTTTTGTTAGATATTGAAATTTAATTTTAAATTTTTGGAAACAATTCTAATGTTTAAAAACTTTTCTTTAAAATATTTTATATTTTTCTTCCTTAAAAATAGTATATTTTCTAAAATTTTATTCTAATAATTTAATATGTGTTTGTTTAAATACTAATAAGATTGACTTACTATCTTAAAGTATGAAAGATACAAATTTTATCGACAATAATCGAAAAAATTCAGGAATAAATTTTATTTTAGATTCCATTTTTTTAAACACGCTTGAGAAGTGAATACAGGATAAGCTTCTATTCTGATCGATCGATTGATTTCTTCGTAATTACTTCGAAACTATTGCAAGTTCACAATCATAAAAATTAATTTTTGGCTTATATCTATATTAGAAATGTACGGAATAAAACTGAAAATATTGAAACGTTTTAATTTTTATCAAAAATATTAATTAATCATAATTATATCGTATTTTTTTAGTTGTTGAGCAAAAGATTAATACAGAAATTAATATAATAAATATATTATTAATTTTTATTCAAACATTTTCAATAATTACGTTAATAATGATCGTTTGTAAATTAAAATTGATTAAACTGAAAGATCAGACACAGCTGAAGGATTAGATAACAATGTGAATATAACGAGCGCGATTAGGAAAGTTAAATTGCGAGATTTATCTGCATCAGAATTATCGCGGTCAGTTGAATTGATCAGCATACTACATCTCCAGAAATGTCTTGTGTGCATGCTACGTTACTTAATTACAGGAGAAAAATGTATGAGATTCCAGCATTGCTAATGTTAGCTAGATATCATCTAATAATTATGTCATGATGTAAAACAAGTTCCCGCTTTCTGTTTAATAATTAATATTTCTGTTTTCAATTTCGATGTTTACTAACGATTTTTGGATCAATAAGATAATGTTTTATCATTAGCATTATTATCGTGACTATCCTTTCTATTTTTAGAACCTAAACTACGAAGAACGCTTTCGCTTATAGTTAGTGCTTTCATTTCGTCAGTATCTAATCAGATCTTATATGTTATCTAAAATTACAATCACTCCTTTTTTTATTCCTTAAAAGAATGTTATCTCGCACATTAAAAACAATTTCACGGTCACTTTTTTATATACAATATATATAACATTCGCACTATTATCTTTTATAAAAGCTACACTGTTATCTTTAATGAAAAATGATTTCTTATTAGTATGAAAATTTTCAATTTATATTTTGTATAATTTGCTTGCTTGCTTATCATTTGATTAATAAATCAGCAATTAATTAAATTACGCTAGCTTACAGACAAAACAATGCCGAAAATATTTTACTTTCAGGTCTTGGAAGAACCGGCGTTTTGATAGCATGCTACCTTATTTATAGTCTTCGTGTAAGAGCAAACGACGCCATAAGATTTGTCCGCATGAAGCGTCCGTCCGCCATACAAACGCGCGGGCAAATACTTTGCATTCAGGAATTTGAGCACTTTGTGCTTCCGCAAATGATAGTATTCCCTTTGCACAGTACAACGGGGGATCGCAAACCCTATAGCCTTCAATCGTACCTGAAAAAGCAACACAATATACTACATGGATACGAGCAACGCACCTTTAAACATATTCCAAAGGTACGAGGCATTTTATTATTATTTCACAATTCACTTATGTGACGTTAAGCTTTTTCAAACTATAATTATATAAATATTATTTGTTTTTATATTGAAATCAAATTTAATTTAATAATAAATAGAATTTAATTTATATTCTCTCTATCTGCAAAAAAAACTTATTAATTGTATTAATAATGAAATGTCTTAATTTTTTCAAAAAAGCTGATTGTTTGAAGAAATGTTTGATAAAATTTTTAATTTATTTTAAATTTTGCTTTAAGGCGGGATTTGTTCGACGTAACAATTATATTTATGTTGACTATTATTGCATAAAAAAATAGATATTAATTTTTTGTTATTAAGATTTCGTCACATTGCTTTCGTCACAAAGGTAATCTTGTCTAATTAATCAATATTTTTCTTAGATCGTTTTTATTATTTGCGAACGAATACTACAGCTCTGCGATTGTCAAGAAGACAATTCACCTTCCGAGATTACATATACGGTTTCCAACGTGCCTTTTACGCAAAAGTTCATCTGCCACGTATTGGAGAAATTCCGTGACGGCAAGGGTAATATGCGGCACTCCTATTCGTGGGCGGAATCCCTTACGGACTCATCCTACGAATACTCAAGTGAGAAGTATTACATTTTAGTAATTAAGCAATTTTACAATATCCAATTAACCTTTATTTCTCCTTGAAATTATTGATTATTCAATAATTAATTTGTTGAAGCTTTATGATTTTTGTAATCTTGCTTAGTGTAAATATTCATGCATATATTTATAAATTTAATTTTTTTATTTGAACGCAAAATATTCTGCGTTCAAATAAATTTTTTATAAATTTCTTTTATTCTAAGAACAAAATAAATGAAATTGAATTTCATTTCTCGACTTATCTAATTGGTGAACTGACTTATCTAATATATTTCGAGTTATTGTATGTATTTGTAAAACAGTTACGTATTATAGCTTCCACAAAAGCGTGCAATAGTAGTCAAGGGTCGTCCCGAGATACCTGCGACGATATAGGAAGATTAAGCGACGTATTTTGCATGTCACCCGATACTCCTTCCTGCGACTCCACATTTCCAGGTACAATTATTGATCGAAATTTGAGTGTAAGTTGTTTGATATTCTTTATATTTTACGTTCTTTGACAATATCTCGCTAAAACAGAATATATACAGCTGATGACAGAATTTCATACCGTAACAGGTCTGGACGACGATTGCGTGGATGATGTCCTAGGCGACGGTATTCATGACCAGGACCTGCTTGATAATGATTGTTACAAAGAAATCCAGTCACACATGGATTTAAGAAGCGTTTCCCGCAATGATTACGAAACGGTGACGGCCGAACAAGCTATCAAAGCGCTCATCAAAGATACCGCTTCACTTCCTGATCCCATAAAGAAACGTTTGCAGGACTATCAGGTATAATTTCCATATACGTGTACGAAGAAAAGGTTCCTAAAATTATTATAGTAATTTTCAAGGAATGTATTATAATAGTGCATGTATATATAAGATCACATTCATGTATATAGGACTTTCATTCAGGTTTTTTCTGTATGTTCAATTACGTAAATGCTTGGGCTTATAACTAGCTTTAAAATAGTGAATTAGTGAAAAGTCTATATACTGACTACTGACAGACTGAATCAATTTAAAATATACATCACGGATATACTCTGTGTATAATACGCATTGTATGTATTTCTATTTTTAAAACTAATCAAGTTGCAATTACATGATTACTTAACTCTAGTTGTATTTAAGTCATAATTTTTATGCTCTTTACAGTTCGTTCTAAGAAATCAATTATTAAAATTTCATAAACAGAGAAAAACAAATATTTCTTTCTTTAGCTTGATTTGCGAGAAAATATAATAATTAATAATAAAGAGAATATTTAAAAATTAATATTTAAAAAATATAATTTAATACTCGATAATATTACAATAAAAATTTATTTAATATAGCAATGAAACGCTATATTGCCATTAGCATTTAATGTTAGTGATAATATTAAAAAAATTGAAAATCTATTTTCAGAGTGACTTGAATCATCGATGTACTGCTTGGCAGCGATTAGAACTGGAAACTAATTTGGAGATATTATCAGCATTGCTATTTGAATGGCTGGAAGGTCTTAAGCATCCGCTTCTTGACGTTGATAGTCTCAGTTATATTGTCGTGTGGAGTTCAAAGCCACAGCGATGCCTTGGGAAGCTGTCCATCTGTACAAGATACTTATTAGAATATCTTCTACGGTTCATTACCCGTTTAAGACCTGTAACAGCTGAAAGTCAGAGTTTAATTACCAAAAGATTAATGGCAGCACTAACACAACAAACAATTTGGATCAAGAATTCTTTTCATCCCCCAAGTATGTATATATTTTTATCACTCATTACTTTTAATTAATTTTATTTAATTATTTAATAATCTAATATTATTTAATTTTTTAATAATATGTAACACAATCTGTAAAATAATCTGTAACAAATTATATAAATTATATTGCATAGTAATACGTAATTAAGGTATACTCTTGAAAACGACTTAATAATCTTTAAGCATAACATTTGCTTAAGGATGTTTAGAGACACTCGATATAATTGCGTTCTATACCTTATTTGCGTCATATCGCGGTCCTCAGAAATATCGATTTGTCCAACACAGTCCACTTTTAGACTATTTATATTTCAGCATCGATAATCGTAGCGTCTTTATGACGACTGTAAAGGACACAAACTCATAGACATCACTTTTATCGCTCTATCGCTATTGAACCGTTCTATTTCTAATATAGAAATAACAATTTCTGACGTTGTTAAAACTTCCAGGTAAACATTTCCAGAAGCTACGGCGTGGCACCGCTGGTAAGCTCAATGAGTTCTTTGTTCGTTTGATGAACTTGATAGAAGAAGTTAACACTCAAGGATTGGACAAGCCTCCGTGGGCGTCGAAGTGGGAATTGTTATCTAGTCATTTGCGAGATTTAGATAGCCAAAAGAACAAGATAGATGAGTGTGATAAATTTACAGTTTAGCATTCCGACAAATTTTTTTAATTGCCAACAATATACATATAGGCCTCTAGTTTCTCGTTTTTTCATCAGGTATGAACAAAACAGATAATTTATAAATCATACAAGTTGTTTGTAATTATAATTATATTAATCTTCTTGTTAAAGTAGTGAAAAATCTTTTTGTCTGTAATAGCAGCTGCAGGAAATCAACTAAACAGGATTCAATACATACTACGAGATTAAAGGATATGAGTTTTGTATATGAAATAGAATATAGTAGTGGATATAATATTTCTTTGTTACTGTACATCTTACATTAATACTGACGATCATCGTTGCTCTATCTGCAAAAAATTTGACAATCGCGCACTTGCGACGTACTGTTTGTAGTCGAGCACTTATTTTTTTCAAGCAATAATTACAAGACTCGACTTCCAATACTAGCAGCGATCAATACTAGAGCGTGAATTTATAGCTCGCTTAAAATTTGAGAATTATATATTATAATTTACAGCTTTCGATCAACTTTAAATATTAAGTATACGAATACAAATCTATATTATTTTTACAAATAAAATATTTTTCTTGATTTGATTTTTAAATGAAATATTCAATAATAAATGCGCATTCAATAATAAATGCGTTATATATTAAATAATTTAGTTTTATGTAAATGACTTTAAAAAATAAAGAAAAATATTTTAGTAATAGTAATAAGTAAATATTATGTAAATCATTTATTTTATGAAAAATTTACTGTTAGGAACAATAGGAAACAATAATTTAAAATAAATATGATTGATAACAATATGAAAAATAATTTCAGAAATAAAAAATATTACTATATAATGTGTATAAAAAAATATGAAAATAATTAACGCAAAATAATTATAATTATAAATTGCAAACTGTTAATATTATATTTTATTATTCAATCATATATGATGGCGCGCTTTTATTTAAATTTACAAAAATTTCTTTGATAATAAAAAAACATTATTGCATTTTAACAAAAATAAAATGATAAAAGTTAAAACTCTTTTACGAAGATCTTATTATATGTTACTTCTAATGTTAAAATTTCTTTCATTTACGATTTAATAATAATAGTTACATTATCAACTATAGAGATTACTTCAACCATAGATAAAATTTTTATTGTTCCTGCCAAATCTTTCACTATTTATTTAAACGCGACTACATGACAATTTTGCAACGTCTCTTATAATATTCATTATATTAAATAAATTACGGCTAGTTTGAATATTATGGCCCGTATTCATCTTTCTCATTTAACGCTGAACGTAGCTATCAGCATTTCAATTCGATATAATTAATAAAATTCCATTCAGTTTGAATATCATGGATTGCGAGTTGCATGTGATATAAATAAAATTCAGAGTTAGACAGCATTTGCTAACTTTGGAATATGAATGGAAAATTTGAAGGACTATTCTTTCCATTAAAATATACATTTAGAAGCATTTTGATGTGATCAAAAATAGCATATACAAAAACAGATCGATATTAAATACTGCTTTATGGAGATGAATAAAAGACTTAAAAAATAGAATCAGAGATACTAAAAAATGATAAGCAAGAAGACGAGCAGCGAGAAGTGTAGGGGATCTCTTTATTAATGCGTTAACAGGGAATTTAAAAACAGAACTTTTAAAGAGCTTAGAATTTTTGTGTTTTATATATGTCGCAGTTTTTATTATATATATATATATTTATATATATATATATATATATATATATATATATATTCTTTCAAGATAATTCTATATCAGCTAAAATCTTAACACTAACGCTTATGCTGAACTAGAAAATGCGATTCCGTAAATTCACTATTTACAGTATGATATAAGTGTTTCCTGCAATCTAAACATATATTTCCCTAAATACATTAATTTACGTATATAAATCTATACGTCTAACGGGATTATCAAGCATTATACAAACGATGTCAGTCTTATCCAAAGAAAGTACGGTGAAAATTATAATTCATCGATACTTACAATTATACTACTTAATCGGCTATTCCTATGCTCCGTCATTACCATCCTCGATGGAAAGACCGGAGGTTGATAAGAATAGTTGAAGAGAAGTCGTGCATGGTTTTCTTTCAGTAACACATTTAATTTCTTAGTAAAATCGGTACATTTTTACAAGGCAACTTATCATACAAATACTTAACAAAGTAATCCAGACAATAAACATTCTACGAGAATGCAATAATTTTCAATTTATGCTGGCGGTTTCCTATTCGATCGATTATATGGTCACTCTTCATGGAATTTGCTTTTTTGCAGGAACTCGAATTGCGATAACAACCTCCTGTTTGTTTTTCTTTTCTTTTTGTGAATCATTTTAAATTATATAAAAAAAAACGAGAAATACGATATGTGTTGAAAAAAATTATCTTGGTTTTGACTGGCAAAGATTATAGATACATCATTTTATATTAAAATTTTCTCGTTTGAACTTCCTTTGATATTTGATTTGCTTGCGAGGAAATGTTTCATTTGACAAGAATCCTTGCGATGTGCTATGTATACATTCGTAGAGAACACCGAGCGAAACGCGATGAAATTTGTCATGAACATGTCCATCTCGATCACAGATATATAATCGAAATTGTTATTTAGACATTAAACAATGTATAACAATCACTTATTCCATAAAATACGATAAATTGTCGTAACTTTATTTCGCCGGCACACATTGAATTTCTTTAGTAGCTTCCGCTTCTGCTTCATAGTAAGACAAAAAGTTGAACAAAAAATTTGTCAAAAATAAGTAGCTTTCCTCAAGATCTTTACAATCATTTCGGCTTTTAAATAGATAAACGTTAGCATCGATTTGGCACTGTTCATGTTGAATATTTCAATCCATCTGATTACACAGAACCGCCGTCGCTTTCATCAAAGCAAAACAATAAAATGTCAAGTGATGCATCGGGAAAACGCGATTGATTATCGGATTCGTTATCGGCAATTATTTTTCGAGCGTTTTGCAAAATTCTACGCGACACGATTAAAGCTATAAATTTCTACAGCATTGTGTAAGCAAAATAATGAAATAATCGTTCGCCCAAATGCACATTAATCGATCGCAATGCCCGCGTACATAAATCCAAATTGCCCTCATCAACAAACGTAACAAAAAAAGAAAAAGAAAACATTAATAATAAAGCATCTGTGGATACGTGTAACATTGTCATAATACAAAAGATTCAGCAGCAGATACGCGTTGCGCGAGCCCGCCCAAAACGTCACGCGACGCGGCGCTTGATCGATCAATTAATCGATTATCAATTATAAATTATCCGGTCGTCAGGCCCCGCTCTTCCCCGCGACGTGACGAACGTTCACCCGGCAAAACGAGAAAATGTCTTTCGTCGAATTATCCACCCGGGAATCCACTCCTCGGGATACCTCTAGAGTCGAAATTAAATGCAGACGGGGGATTACGAGGGGGTTATTACGGGTAATTAACGCGTGCACTCGCATACACAATTACACCCATGCGCACACATGCAAACGTATATATACGCCCGTACAGGCCGCGATATCGGCAGAATCATCCGTCCGCGAATGACATATGCGCAAATTCCTAATGCCTCGATGAGTTTAATTATTTACAGGGAGAGTCTTCTATGTCTAAACGTGTATGTGTGTTTGTGTGTGTGTGTGTGTCAAGTTCTTAATTCGTTATACATAATACATATAGACTTAGATTATTAATAGTACCATACGCGAAAGCGAGCCCAAAACGGCACTGAACCTCGCAATTTCGTCGGTGACGAAACCAGGCTGACTGCCGAATGGTTGCGGCACCCTCGCGCAAATGCAGACATACACATACACACACTTCGCATTCTCTCTCGCTCTTTGCGCTGCGCTTCCTCGCCTCCTGTCTTCCCTTTTATGCGCGTGTCATTTAATTATTCCTTAACCCTGCTGAGATTTTACACTCAAGACAAGCACATGCAAATATCAATTTCGTGTTTTAAATTATCCAGCGACAAATCTGTCAAGCCTCACAACGCAGATATGTATGTCTTGTCAATTAAAGTTCGGCCGATCATCCGGTGTGAAGTTATTTGTAACTCGAAATACAAAAGTTATACAATTCTGCAATGTTTTTACCGTGTGTTCAATGTTCGACTAATAATAATTCCAGTTGGAATTGTTGAAAATAGAGAAAAATATTTCATTAAAATATGACGCTTTCCAAAAATGATAAGACAATATTTGCAATAACTAAAGCTATTATTACTCTGCATATATTACAAATATATAATGTGTATTAAACGCCGTAATTATAGAAGTTGCAGACGGCTTATAGAGCAGATTTACTCAAACTATGTATGCACGTTTTAGTTAAATTGACTTTTAAAAATTTCAAAATATAAAACTCACAGTATTTTCGTCATATCAATAATATTGTATCTCCTTATTTTTATTTGATTGTTTACTGAAATACTAATCGGATATTCGCGTTACATTATAGATTATTTCTCGAAATGAGAGAAAAACATTTGCTCAGACTGATGAACAGAGACGAAGTAATTCATTAATCAATAAAATTTAACATTATTTTTGTATGTAGCTTATAATTAGATTGCGAAAATTCGTGAATTTCCCTGGTAAAAGATCCAAATTGTGATTCGAGATACGTTGTTTTTTTCACATAACATTAATAATGAAAGGAAAGATTTTATTTATAATTTAAGAGACGTATAGAAAACAATTTCATGTGATTATTATTTCAGAACGGTCTTGTCATCATTTACAAAAAAGCTTCACCGTGAAACTTCATAAAGTTCCGCATTCTATTTACAGCATAAGTGCAATAAAATATCAATATTCATTATTATCGCGCACAATAACGTCAATAAAATTAGAATCAAAAATTACAATTGAAACTGAAGAGTGAACATGATAATAAGTATCAAAAACATATGTAGCAAAATAGCGTAGGAAGTATAAAATTCTTCCAAACTTATTTTAGAAAAATTTCTCACGGTATTTGACGACACCGCAAAGTTAAGCTATTCAACTTAAAATTAAATATTTCGTGGTACAAAGCAACTTTGCGCAGTTGATAAGTTCTGCAAATAATAAGTCACTAAATTGCACATAATGTCTTGTTATAATGTAATAAAAAATATGTAACTTTCTGTTTCCTCATCAATCACTGCGCAGAGATTACGTAAATGTCCTGCGACAATTAAAACTATTCTCTAAGCTCGACAAACGTTCATCGTCAAATACACAGACGGAGACCAAAAAAAATATTGACGAATCAAGTGAAATTTGAATTATCCATGTGGTATTGATAGACTTCAAATAATTTAAAGTGCTCGTCGTACCGATGTGAGCGCGCTTTCTATATTCGTGGTTCTGGGTTCGGAGACCGCGCACTTTAAAAGAATTCTACTGGCCTCGATTGGTATGCATATAGTAGGACTAGGATTGGACGGGGATGGGGGAAAAAGTTTGGGTTGTCGACATCTAATTCCTTATAATTTCGATACGTATACGTATTAATATATGTATATATGCATACATAGTACTTTTTTTAAATTTATTTATAGACTTCGTGTTTAGAGAAGTAGGGAGATCATTAACGTGATACCTTGCCATCGTTTTATGCAATATTTTTTTTCTCTTCGATATACGATTCAATAGCGTGACATACATTAACTGCCTGTAATTGATCGAAAACGTTGATATACAATAGACTTAGCAACCAAAAACGACTTGTAACATATAGATATATATATATATATATAAGAGTCCCTTAATTATATGTATATATATAATTAAATATAGTGGTCTTACTATATATTCGTCACGTATCACAGAAGGAAGTGCTAATAACTATAATATAATCCTCTTGAACGCGTAATACCTAACAACTCGAAATTTCATGTTAATCGTCCAAGGCGTTGAAATACTAGCTTTCAATGCATTGGAACTTGAAAAGCACCATCTCGCCACGGTGCTGAGTCTATCCTATACCTTAGACACGGGGAGGGGAGATGGAATTAAATATATATATCGTACAAAAAAATCCGCCGAGACGTTAGCGGGGAAATCTGGAATTTCGTTTTGCCATGTGATGTGTACACATACATGTGTACGTAAATATATAAAACGTCGCGTTAGCGATCTTCCCACTTGTCCCCATTCGTAACGTTCGCTCGAGTGTCACCGGATCGCCTCGCGGAGCCTACGTACACCTACAATATCGTTCTGCATCGCGGATTCCTGACCGGCTCGATCGGAAAGATAATTTGAAAGATCGTCGCATGCGCGCGTGTCGCGTATCGTAGCGCTCATTTATAAACATCGACCGTCTCCCGACCTGTTTTTTTTTTTCCTCTTTCTTTTGACCGATAATTACCGTTAAATGAATACGAAACTACTTACGATCAACTTCGCTAGACTATACAGAGTGCTACCAAGTGTAGCGGACGGGTACGCCGGGACGCATCCGGGTCTCGGATGCGATTCTTAGTTTAACTTGTGTGTCCGATACTGGATTTCTTCGTGGGGTAGGAGGACCCGCTTAATCACGAGAATAACACATTGCTCTTCGTTCGCTGGGCGAACGCTTCTTAAAGACTAAACTCAGTCGCTCCCGTACGTACCCACCACCATCATCACCACCACCATCATCACGGCTTCATCGATTTATTTCCTAGATTCAATCCCGCCGGACTGTCTAATTGATTCACTTCTCCGGCGGAACCGCGCGACGTCTTCCTTTTTATCGAAAGATCCGAATAGTTGAACCGCTTGTACCGACAAGCATAACGCGTTGTTTCGCATTATGCAACGTGATTCTTGCGGAATCACTTAAATTATTAGATAATCGACAGTAATCAGAAACAAAAGAGATTTGATTTTATTGAAACATAAAATATAAAATATATATATATATATATGTAGAAAATGTTACATACAACAGATTGTTCCAATTGTTTATAATAAAGTTATATTAGCAATTCGGTACGTAATGTGACGAGGTTTTTAAGGATTTCTGCCATCGTCGTACTTGGCAAATTTTATTCTGCCGACGCCTGCCAAATACGAAATATATAATCGCGAAGCCATATCGGTTCCTCCGGCGAAGGGTACTTCCCGTCGCGTTTCCGGGGCACCCGGTAAGGCGCGCCGACCGCAAGGCGCGCCATGCACGGTGCCCTACCGTCGCTACATTAATTTCTAATGCAATGTACACGAGAGAAAAAGAGAGAGAGATATATATATATATATATATATATATATGTATGTATATATTTATGTATATGTGCTATTAGATATTACCGCGGCTCCGGAACGGAAAAGATCGAGAGGAAAATAAAATACATCGTTGTTCACAATTGCTTGAGTAAGGATATGGATCGAAGGATCGCTCCCAAATATCGCCGAGACTTGACGACGTTACCGACGTCAGGCGTAAAACCGCCGGTGGTACGCTCGTCACCGTCGTCGTTTAACACGACAGTGTCCTTTCGCATAATCGATTGGCTCCTTTTTTCATTACCTTAAAGCCGCCATTGGGACGTCGCGGCACAGATATGATACGTTGAGGGGATCTCGTACGAAGGAGGAGTGTGGAGGGGGTGGGTGGTCCTGGAGGGTCTTTATCGTCCTCTTTGAATCTCTGCTCTTCCGCGTTTCTCGCTCCCCGTCCTATTTTCCGCTCTTCATCCCCGATCTCTATTCTACCCTGGTCAACGTAGGAGGGCTCCTCTCTTCGCGTGGCCGAACAAACGAGACACTTTGTATACATCTCGTCTTCATCGTGACGGAGCGGTACTACGCCTCAACCTGATCCTCCGGAATCATTATGTCGGGCGCCATCGACAGGTCCTCCGCTATGTCCTCGTCCTGGCCGGAGTCGTGGCCGTGGCTCTCCGAGTATTCTCTCTCATCCCCCTGATCCTCCTCCGTCTCCTGTTCCATGGGGCCGTCCGGCAACTCGCGCTTTATTAATCTCGTGTGCTTCCCTCCTTCCGGACTCTGGCTCTCCTGCTTTATGTGCACGGCCGGTTCATCCAGCGGCGACCTGTTGAATCAACGACACGCACGAACGTGTTGTGTACGCTTATGAGTGGAAAACTTGCGAAAGCGCCGTACGCGCCCGCCGGTGTTGAGATATATATTTCATAGAACGCGACAGACACACAGCGGTATATTTTTTTTAGCAACACGAGCCGCGCGCCAACGGGAGAATAATTTCACTTTCCCGGTGTTGTTTCATTGCCGCGGTTTCATGCTGCGGTTTGTCAAGCTGCAACGGAGTTTGCGTTTGCGTTTCATAAAAAAGTCACAAGAATAGAAATTGGTGGTATTTTCACGCGATGCCTTCCGCATCGTACGCGATGCTGCTCAGAATGAATCGTATCATAAACACGTTCGTGAATAAAACAAAATTCACGATGTCGAATAAAGGTGAAAGGTTCTAGGGACCTTGTTTTTCGGCAATATTATTGTAAATTGAAACAACATCCCGAAAATATAAGGGTGCAGATACGAAGTTATGACGACAAAGAGTTATCACGAGAATTTTAACAACGCTTTAGTGAATATTTAATATAAAGTATCGTAAACATTCAAAAATGAGTGAATTGTAATCATGTAAACGTGACTTACATTAAGTCATTATGAGGTAACACATGTTCCTTATCGGGACTTGTCGCTGTCGACGTGCACATTGGATTCAAAAATCCCATATTAGATTCTCCGAGTGCCTGGAAATACTCAAATTGCATTAGACGGTTAATTATTACCGAATTTAATGCCAAAATACTAATCTCACTTAGATACTACGTGTATTAATTCAAGAATAAATAATTGGTATCGCTTATCAATTATATAATAATAAAATATAATATTTGTTTCTATTTTATGAGCCATTTTAATTTTTTTTATACAGAAGCTCATGAATTATCAATCTTCTTCGTTAAGATGTTGAACCACCTTAATGCGTACGGAATCACTTGACTAAAGAAAATAACGAACAGTAAGAGCTCGTAAGAATTTTTGTGTTCTAAAGTTAATTATTGATAGTTACCTGCAGGTTGGCATTGAGAGCATCCCCGTACATAGTAGGGCTATGCGTCAGCGTTGGACTCTTCGATGGTACACCCCTAGATATTGACAGAGAAAGGTATGTTAATAATATTCGAAATTCGGCCGTGAGCGTATATATTTCCTGAAATCAATCGCGTGTATGAGGTTTTTTTTAATCGTGTCAATGTCGGGACGGATTTGAGAGAAAAGGGGGAGTAGAAGTAAAATGTATAATGTGACCACGTGTTTGTGCGTGTGTACTGGAGTCGTAGATATGTAGACGTATCAAAGACAAAAAGGAAAAAGATAGAGAAAGCGAGAGAAGAGAAAGAGAAAGAGGTGTAAAGTGAAAGAGAAGAGAGAGAAAAAGAGACAAAGAGTATTATATAAATATGAAAAATGTATACATATAAATATATATATTAAAAAGAGATTTAAAAAGAGCGAAAAAAAGTATCCGTAAATTCTTACCTACTTACAGAATCTTATATATCGTTTTTTGTCCACCGCACTCGTCTCATGGATGATTGAGCGAGATTAGATTAAAATTACAGAAAGAATATTTAAAGAAAGCGCTCCTGTTTCGAAACTTCATTAATAAAGCAGTATCAATTTGAGAACTCTCTTAACTATTTCAATAGATTTACTTTAGTTTCGAAACAAACGTACTTATAAACGGCCACCAGGTTACCTGAGCTTACCATTCACTTTTGTTACGCATATCATTTAAGTAAATACTTAACCCAGTTGTATATTGCATAACAATCAACCAAACATCCTTTTCTTTCCGATGATTTGCAAAGAGAACACTTTCCACAGTGTTTCTTGCAATTACCGTCAAATAATGTATTCAATCTTAACGTATGTTATCGGAAATCTTAAGTCGAGAGACTTAAAAAAGCATGCGAAGAAGAAGATAAGAAAAAAGATTTCCTGAAACCGTTTATCAAGTAACAAGGAGCGCTGAGTAAAGAGAAAAATAGAAAAGGGATAGTATAAAGATAGAAATAGAAAAGATGAAAGTTGATAGAGAAAGAGAGAGAGAGAGAGAGAGAGAGAGAGAGAGACGATAAAGAGAGAGATATTGAGTAAAAGTAGATAAAATTTTAAAAAGTATTAAAGATGAATAAGTAAAAATTTTTTGAGAATTATATTATCACTAAATATTACCGAGATTTTATATTGAGTCACATGGTACCTGTGATACAAGATGAGTCGCAACGATGAAGATCGTAGAATTCCACCCGAGGTATTATAATTGTAACGCACAGTATATACAGTTTACACATGCGCGAGTAGCCCTGACGTACATATTCACTCAAACCAAAAACCATTCGTTCATTGCGGAAGCATGATGTAAGATGCTAAAGTGTTTTGCGATTCTTAACTTTATTTGTTTTAAAATGGCACATTTATCATTCCATCTTAATTTTAATTTTTTGAAAAAAATATTTCCAAGGTTAGCTTCAGTCTAGCTTCAGTCATATAATGTAATTTGTTAAAATTTTATTTTGTCCTCGAAGCCTTTTTTTATATTTATTCTACTAGGTTTTTTATATTTATATTTATATTTTTTATATTTATTCTCTAGTTTTACCATTAATTATTAAATAAAAAATTTTCTTCTATAAAATAAAATGGCAAAAATTAAATGGTGAAGGTAAAAAATATATATCTAGTAGATATTCGCAATGTACAAGTTGAGAATCGCAATAATTTGCAAAAAATTGCAATAAATCCCATAAAAACTGAAAAAACGAAACTTCGTCAGAATACTACACTGCTACGTCACTCTATAGAAATCAAATAAAAATGGCAAACATAAGATATCACAAACATCTATTAACGTCATTCTACACTCAAAAGAATCTACGCTCATTATCAGAAAATGAAACAAAAGAGAAAATCAAGCAAAATTTCAACATAAAACAAAAGAAACGCTTGCCCGCAGAAACGCACCACTTTCACACGAGACGCTACGCGAACGGCATTACATTAAGCATTATACGTTTATAAGCAGTGTTTTCAAAGTGGGTGGGACAGTTTAGAGGACTTTATTAGGAAGACAAATATTGAGGATTTGGGATAGTCCATGCGAGCAACTAATAAACACATTGGAGATCCGGCAACTCTGGCCAATCGTCCTGTTGTTGGAATGTTGCAGGACCGTGCAGGATTCAAGCTATCACGGAGTGCAAGAGCCTCGGGTTACAATACTGGTAACATATATGGGAATGGTCCTATAAACTCTTGAACGCTATTTGCAAAAGTGTGTAAAATTTGTATCTTTTGAGAATCCTATTACATTTCTTATAGGAAGAAAACGTCAAAATTTCTTTTTCTTATATTATAAATATATATTTTACCAATTTAAAACTAATTTTTTTATACTAAATTTCCTTTTCTCAATTCTTAACATCAACTATCTTGACACATATATACATATAAATTTCTATACAAATTTATTAAAAATTTATTAAATTTATTTAAAATAAAACAAATGTTTTTCTATTTTTTTTCATATCTACCAAAAAATAACTTAATCACACAATAAAAATTTTATTATTCTCGCAAATCTTAATATTATATTTGTATTTATTAATATGTTGTAACTAAATAAATAAATAAATAAATTACATAAATATAATTACATAAATTAAATACAAAATAAAAATTCTATTTTATTTTTAATAATTTGATTTTTTATATAACTGTTTATATAGCTATATAGAGTAAACACATGTTCATAAACCAGAATAAAATTACACACTTGTAACAAACAGACAAGGTAATAGTGGAATGATACTACTGTTCAATTTTTTAAGGAGTCGGATTTTAAAGGCGCTCGAGGCAGGCATGATGCGGAAATCATTTTCAAAGGGATTGGATAAACTGCATGGAGCTATTTCCTGCTGCCTTGGCATAATCTGTATTTCAAACTGCATCGCGATAGCTTAGAAGTGGAAAAAATTTAGCAGGATATCTTATCAATATTATATCAATAATTTATCGTGAAATGTCTAATTAATTCCAATTAATTCTCGCATTTACAATTGCAGCTGTTAGCATTGTAGTAAATAATTTGAAAAGAAGCTATTTTTTAAAGAAATTGTTATAATTACTAAAGCATTACAAAAGTAATAATCCAAGTTGCTACATATATTATAAAATTAATTGAGATCGAGTTAAAACAATCATTTATTTACATAAAGTAAAATATTCATCCTTAAATAAATTATTTTCTAAAATTTGATTATGTCCTTAATTACCTCGTTTCAATCCACGTTTCATTACATACACTATTTTCATTTATTTCGCAGACTTTATTATAAAAATATAAAAAATATAGGTTTCCAATTTCCAAGAAAATTTCTTTTCTTTTTCAAAGGGCCATGTCATTACGTCAATATACAACAGTAACAGCTGCAACCGTGCACAATCATGAAGCAAGTGTGCACAAAGACTTCCAAAGGCAGCAGGTTATAAAGCCCATTTAGTGGTTCGATTTGTAGACAACGACCAAGCGAAAACGTCCCGGTCGCCGCGTTCTTAAAAAAGTACCGCGGTAAGGTCAGAACGTCGCGCCAGCCAGCCAGCAGAATTCTAAAAAGTGGTAGTGCTTACTGTGCGGAGAGGTGGGGTGGAGTGGGTGATGGGGTTGGGTCATATTTCCTGGGGCGGCCGCGGGACAGATGCCGCCGCTTTACGAACTCGGCGTCGTCCACCATCCAGAATGACCCGAAGTCGTCCTCATAGCGCACAAAACACTTGTGCAATGATAGATTGGTGCGGATCGCGTTCTGTATACACAGACAAGACCACCAAGAAATAGAGAAAAAGAGAGTAAAAAAGACAAGGTTTCTGGTTGTTTTTTTTTTTTTGTTTTTGTGGTTGATTGCACATTTTCGCTTTTCTTTCTTTCGTTTTTAATTTGCGCTCGGCCCGCTCGCCGTTCGCTACCCTTCGTAACAGGGGGATGGCCTCGTGACGTATCGCGCGGGGCCAGTTTATGCCATCGCATTTTACGGGGACGCACCAGCAACGCTGGCACATCCTTGCGTCGACGGCTCCATCGCTCTATATCGTATTGCCGGGACACACGAATGATCTCGGCACGATCTCGGAAACGTCGACTTTTCACAGAGAGAGAGAGTAAAACAGCAGCACAGATTCGCAAAAAGAAGGGATGGATAAATCAAAGAAAAATAAAAAACAGAGACGCAGTAATAAAATGTAGTAAGGCGGCTTCCTCTCACTACCTGACAAAGTGCAACACTGCGGTTCTCACTCTGTTCCGGGGGCAATTCCGCTCTTCCGGGCTTCCGGGTTTTCGAGACTAGACTTGGGCCAAGATACTCGGCCCCGCCGTTCTCGATCGGGTTAGTCGCTGCAAAGCTCACATGCTCGTTATGAAAGCACACACGACGCACTACGGATTCCCATCTCCGAGAACGTGATTAGCATCTCTAAAACTCTCTTTCTATCTGTGTGTTTTCTTTTTCCTTTCATCTGTTGCGGCTCTTTCATCGGCGACGCACTCTCACGCAACATCCACGCATCCATCAGACTGCCGACTACCATCACACGACGACGGGCAAGTAAGAAGTTCACACACACACACACGCGGGTTCAAACACAGTGAGTGAGTAGTTTCTCGAGTATTTTAGTCAGCATAAACGTAAACTTGTTTTGCGAAGACGTGGAATTTTCCATTTGCGTCTTGCTTTGCTCTCCGATTGAAATGTGACAAATGTGAACTCGATAGAACAGAATAGCTTATGTCTTACAATTTCGAAGACCTTCCGATCCCGTTACGAATGTGATAATTATCGTTTCGAATTATACAAAATTACGGCGCGCACCTCGAGAAACCGCATATTAGCAGCAAACATACAGACAGACGACATAAGCGACGTACATTAAAGATTGTTATGGCATTTAGGTGTATAAAAAGGTTTATACACACACACAGATCTATACGTATGAATGCGCACGTATCAAGTACAAACAGGTACAATATACTATAAAGAGAGATGTAAAACAGGGAACACGACGTAGATATTGTGTAGGCGTCCAAATATATCGTACGATTAAAAAAAGAGAAGTAGAGAGAAATGCACAGGAGAGCGTGCGTGTATGTGCGTATACATACATACGAAGGCCACAGACGCACTAATATGTGCGTCCGCCTTATATAAAGTCGCATATATAGAAATATATATAATATATATATATGAAACAGATATATATATTAAAAATACATATATGTAAAAAGAGCTATATATATATACGTATATAAAAATAGAATATTAAATACTCTTAATGTATAAATATATATATATATATATATAAATATCAATATATAAAAATATGTATAAAAAGTATGTAAAAAGTTATATAAATATGATATAAAACTGTAGAAAATTGGCACAGTATGAGGGGCTGGGGGGTTGTTCAGCGATACAACTATAAATATAGTAAAAGCGAATAAGAGTGAATATATATATATAATATGATTTAAGTATATGTAAAAAGATAGAGAAAAGAGAGAAAGTGAAGTATAGACATATAAATGGGAAATTTCAGGGAAATAATGGAATTATAGGAAGATTTGTAATATGGCGAAGAACTACCCACTCGATGCATTCGAGGGAGAGGGAAAAGAGGGTAGGCTTCAGATCGCTGATCTCGAAAGAAAGGGACGGAGGAGTGGTAAGAAATATCCATGTAAAAGAAAGAAGAGAGAGAAAGAGAGAGAGTGAGAGAGAGAGAAAGAGAATAAAGAGAGTAAAAAGCGCGGTTGTAATT